>NC_090912.1:3910141-4038489 GCF_040956055.1 Brachionichthys hirsutus
GGTAACATTGCATCAACTTGGCACAATAAAAACCCGTCAGGGTGTAAGAGGGTAAATTTCATGCAGCGCTGGCTTACTGCGTGATGACGTGGGTGATAAATAGGATTGGTTTGTGGATAATGACATGATGGCTGCAGGTGCACACGCTGGGTGAGCACTCTGTGGGTGTCTGGGCAGCTCTCCAGCCATCGCTTGACGTCATTCTTCATATTCACCGCAACATGCATCAAACACGACTTTCCAGTTACTTCACTATGTAGAGATTAGTTTTGTTTTTTTTAAGTAGCACACAAAAAGCATTAAAAGAAACTCACAAGGAAAGATTTAGAAGCCAATACTTTCATCTTTATTAATCTTGTTCTCATTTCTTTAAATAAATTTTAACTTTGTAAAATCTTATAACGAAAACACTGAACAGGAGTGTTAAAGCCTGTCTTAATTTAAAACGGATACACAACAGAACATTAAAAATGTACGGTAACCCTTAGTTTGCATCTGTAAACAACCCGCCCCACCCCTCCCTCCCATTCCACACAGTTTGATAAGATTTGGCATGTCCATTTTTCACAACGCAAATGCCTTCAGCTCCTTGAATAATTAAAATGTTTTTATTATTGCAGGTCAGACAATAAAAAAAGACGTCTGCTTAAAAAAAAAAAATCTTCAAATGAGAGAAAAGCATTAGTGCCAATATTATCAACCACACAGTCAGCAGTTTACCAAAATGCACTCGAACATATTTGTATAGACCTTCTGTATAGTAAGCAGCCTTGCCCAAATTAGGACAGGCGGTAACCCACATATCAGCCTCACAATCTCACGCAAACACAACTGGTGGTTTAATCCACTTGGTCTCAGTTTCACTCACTCATATCCATATAGTGTGTATGATACTGTGCACAGTACAAACACACGGAGAAATGCAACATAGTCTAAAACTGCCAGCAATTTAACATTTATCACTGCAACAGTAACAAACATGTTCAAGAGAATAACAGAGTGTGTGGGATACAAGAGTAGGTCAGCATTTTGAGAACAGAACAATGACTTTTTTTTTCTTTTCTCTTTTCAATATTTTCAAAAATTAAAACCATACATATAAACAAACGGAAAAACAACATACACAGTAAGATACAGTTCTGTTTTAATTCAGAGCTGCTTGCATGTCTTTATATTCAGTCTCCATTTTTTTTTTAAGGAGATGCAGATGCAAACTGCACTTTAAACCTCATGTAGTAGTTTTAAGTTCTCTTATACGATGAAGGTAATGCTGTTTACAGTGCCCGTCTGTCTGAAGGCATGTCTGTATTTGGTGTGTGCATGTGTATGTAAATCTGCTGAAAAGTCCTATTTACTAAGCACATTGCAATCCAGTAAAGTCTTTCAGACCAACTGACTTTTCATTCTGTCAGGTTTCAAGTCTAAGCAGTTGAAATCTTCATCTGTTGAAAAAGGCTGTATACACATCTAACAGTCCCTGCATTTGTTTATATAATAGCTTAAGTCTGGCCACGAGAATGTGTGTAAGCATGTCTCACATTTCTGCTTTGAGTGTGCACATTAATACGCATACCAAGTATATGTATGCATTATGTAAGTGTGTGTGTGTTTATCAATATGCATACGATGTGTTTGTAAGTGTGTGTGCTATAATAAGTACACATGTATCCCAGTGTATGTTGTATCAGTGTGTCCCGAACCTATGCGCATCGGTGGAGGGGACTCAGATTGAATCACTTCCTCCACCAAGCAGGTCGCCAGGCAACAAAGCAGCAGGACTGTCCATTTGGTGCCTTTCTTCCATTTGCGGTGAACCCCAAAGGCTGTTGCTGGAGTATCCCGCAGTCATGCCACTCCAGAGCCCAGACCTTCCAGACTCCACTCCAACAGCAACTCCACCCTCCCCTGCCCCGTTAGGGCTCCATTGGGAAAATATCCCCAGCCCAGGTCCTTGGATCGAAGAGGTTTCCGAAGAACTTCCTGTACCATCAAGACTCTGCCAGGCAGAGCCGGAGGACCTCGAACTACCTATGACTGCTGCGCCACTGTCCCCAGCACCTCCACCATTTCCCCCTGAAGTTGTGCCAGCTGGCGTTCGTTCATTCCCTGGGGAGCTACCTCCACTGCTGGCCAGAGCTGTGCCTGTCCCAGATGAACCCTGTGCCCCACCAGCTGCTGCTCCTCCTCCTCCTGAGCTGGTCCCCTCTGTCCCTCCAGCCTGGGAATGTGCAAAATAGCGAGCAACTTCTTCCTCACTCATTAACTCTGCTAGGATTGTGGTGTTTCCCAGAACGCACCTGCGAGGAAGACACAAACAACGCCTTTTTAGACCAACAATAGCACGTTTAATGTCAAGTATACGCGTATTATTGGAGTTACAGATTAGCCTACATGTGCAGTGCACCCTGGGCCTTGGCTGCTTCCTGCCGGCTGCTGTAGCGAATCAGAGCACTGCCCTGAGTCAGGCCAAGGTGAAAAGTCAGCAGGGGGCCATGCTGCATGCAGATCGTCTTCAGTGTGGAGCCATCAATCTACAAGAGCAGAAGTCTAATAGTTTATCTTCACTAACCATTTCAAAAGCTTTGCTTTGCATACAGAAATGTCTTGGGTGTTGTGCTAACACCAACTGATTAAATGGTTGATCCAGCTTTATAACCCAATTAGAGTTGAGTCATGGATCATTACAGGTAATATAATTTTTTCACTCACACCTTACCTGAGGGGTCAGGTTGCTTAGCAGCAACCAGCAGCTACCTCTAGGGGCAACACCATCATTCCAGGCAGAGCCTTCAAAGAAAAAAGGAGACACGATCATCAGAAGGGAAAAATGAAATAACTTGCAGAGATGTCAAAGATAATACTCTAAAGATTGTTTCATTTACCTAAACACAACTTTTGCGTCAAGTTTCTTGATACTGAAGTGGGATCTGAATCATATCAGTCAATATTTTATGCTACACGTTATGCAGTACCGGTAATCGTAAATTCACAAATGAAATATTTGAACTCCTTTAGCTGCAACAGTACCTGGCCCAAATCTTGATTCTTGATTAATTCCGCCTCCTCCCCAGCCCCGGGCTAACCGTGGGGCTCCAGTACTCCAAGGGGAGTGTGAGGCTTGCTTCTGATTGGTTAGACCAGGAGGAGGGCGTGGCAGTTGTGAGCTGTTGCGATTTGTTTTCCATAATTTGTTTTGTCCAATGGGCTCAGGGGGCCAGCTGGGTTTGTACTCAGAGTACTTTACTGAAGAGGAAATAAGGAGGTGGGTGAAAAGGGGGGGGGGCATAAGTTTTAACAAACAGACCACAGAAATGGGATCGGAGCAGACAGTGCAGCTCTTGTGGCGTCTTTGAATTAACGGCCTAACCTGTGCATGGTTCAAAACGTGTGCAAACAGGATGTTACTTAAAATACAGTGCAAACACAATTATACTAACAGAATAGAAAGTAAATAGCGTGAGTAGACTAGACACAAGACTTAAAAATGAAAATGCAGAACAAAAAACATGCATGGCATTATTTCTGAATGCTGGGCCTACGCTGAGCCAGGAACTTCAGGAAAATTTGGTTTTTTAGGATGTTAATGCGTTGTGGATCAAAAAGACAGATTCGTGCACAGAGGAGAAAAACAATTCTTAATTTAAACGACATCCAAGAGTCATAAATTGGGAGATAAACTCATTGCTTTACTTTTTAAGTATTCTGAAAATGAAGAAAGAAAGAGTTTGATCTAGGTCTGCACCAAGCCCGCATCAAAAAAGTAAAAGATCAGCAACAGTCACTTGCCACCAGGCCGTACAACTTCTCTGGGGAGTCTGTGAAACATGTACCTGTGGTATGTGCATTGCTGAGGGGGCTGTCTGAGGCACTGTAGGGCCAGGCACCAGGTGAAGGCAGCGAGGTGTTGAGGGAGGGGTTTGGCCCTATAAAACATTAAACAGGTTATCTGAAAGCAACAAATTCAGTCATAAACCAGACAAGGTAACCAAAGTACAGCTGAACTGCAGATAGATCCAGCAGCAAATACTTTCAAACCTTTGCACTATTAATTACCATCAATAAATGGCATGATGGGGCACAAGCTATAAATGCTTTTACAAATACTAAATCTAAGTATTTAATGCTTTGCTTTCATACGGAATCAAACCGGAAATTAGGTCATCAACGATTTCATGCTTTTTTGAATACTTAAGTTATATTTTAAGTGCCAATCTAAAAGCCAATAATATGCACAACAAATCGTTTGTAATTATGCAAATACCTATGTTGTCTCGCAGTAACTGGTGGTCAGAGTCGTTGAGGCTCGGGGGTCCTGGTGATCCAAGAACACTCCCGGGGTAGGGGTCAGACTCGGGGTCTCCACTGCTCTGGATTCCCTTCCATGGAACACCAGGCTGGAACTCTGTCACCCCAGAAGAAATAAAAACCCGATTACTCATTATACTACATAACCATGAAGATTTTTAAATCAAAGACTAACTAAAAGTTAGTGGTTGTGCCTGTGTTTAAACTATCTGACGCATGCACAATGAAAGACAGTTTAACAACGGTCTAGTGTTTTCTATCCCATTAGAGACAGCACTTTATTAACATATAGCAGAGAAATACATACTCACCTGGTGGCCAACTAGATGTCGTGGGTTTGTTCCCCGTTTTACTTCCAGGGGTCCGGTGCCAGTTGTCGGCGGAGCCTTGAGGAATCCCCAAACCATCGCCACCGAGCACGTCATACTGAGAGTAAGGGGATCCTCCTCTCACCTTCACAGAACTGGGTAAAGGGCCTTGAAGAAAAGGATGACAAAATGAGAGCAATCATGTCCAACATAACATACACCTAAAATCTCTCATCAGAAGTGGTTCATTCAAGCCTGAGAACAGCCTAGGAGGTGTGAATTATGCCTTTGAAGAAGCAGCATTGCAAGAGATGTGTACCATTTTTGTGAAGGGTTGGGTCAGGGGGAGATGGAGCTGGAGAGTGTCCCTCCATCATCCATTTAAAGCGAGACTGCTGTCCTCCTGTGTCTTTCATCCCTCCCATCATGGAATTGAGCTCCAGTCCTGATAGATTACCACCAGGGGCAAGCCCTGACAAGCAGATTAACACTTATGGGCCAATTGCTCTTTATCAGTCAGTTATATAAAGCCATTGGCGGAGCACAAAACTCCAAAACCATTTCACCTGGAGTTTGTGTTAACAATCAAAGATGACAATGGTTATGTAATACGTTATTCATAATTCAATTATAGCATTAAATTGAGTACGCAGTACGTTGCAACTGCACAGTTTGTGGGTTTTGTTTATGCAAGAAATTCCCCATTATTCACAGGATTAGAAGTAAATTATGTCACATAAAATTGCTGAGAAGAAAATAAAAGAAACTGATTGCAAGACAAACATTTGCTCCAAAGGTTTTTGCATTGAGGAGCTCCAGAAGTTCTCATGAGACCTGCTAGGTAAACAGTCAACTGTTTGTAGCCAATAAAGTAAACTATTTGAGCCACTTTTCTTTCTCAGGTATCAGTATTTGTTCTCGTATCTGTTCTTTTGTGCTTCGCTTCCTGGACTCACCAGTGTACATCCCTTGTGTTTTGGCATGAAGGTCTGATAAGGGTCCTCCGATCCCAGGATGCGGAAGAGGGTCTATAGACTGTTTGGACAGGCCTCCCCCCAGGTGAGAGGGGGAAAGTTTGGAGCCACCGCCTCCTGAAACGCCACCCTGCTGATGCTGTCTCTGCTGCTGCAGAATAGCCATAATCCTTGCAAGCTGAGAGCCGCAAGGAAACAGATCATCAGAAAAAAGGTCAATAAAGTTTCTGGTCACAAATTGTCTTGATGAATAAACACTTACTACTTTAAATGCTCTAGTTTGCATGATAGAGTTCACTGCTGCCACATTGAGCAACAGATTGTATCAGAGTATGAATGTCTGCTGTTCTTGGCAACATTGTGACTGAATAACCCAAAATAAAAACAACAACTTCTAAATAGTTTTGAGGAGACGCAACAAAAGACAGGCAATAGTTAAAGTTTTGCAATGTAGCGCATCATCATCCTCACCTGCTGTGGGTCTGGCTGCTGCCTCAGAGGCGGTGGAAACTTGCGCTGGTTCTGCAAAAACTGCTGTTGTTGCTGCTGCTGTTGTTGTTGCTGCTGCTGTTGTTTTAACAGAAGCTGACAAGCCTAAGGGTTGGTGAGGAAACAAAGTGAGTCAAAGAATGCGTAGGTCATGTAGGTTGGTGCTCATAAACACAGCGTGATTATGTTATAAGGTACTTACAGAGATAGTTACAGAGAAACATGAAGACAGACAAAGAAAACAAACAACAATGAAATATTTATTTCAATTAGATAAATCAAATCCATCCAATAAACATTGTAACATTCAGTCACACACCAAATGGAATTGCTGCACATGGGGATAAATGTTGCTGAGCATAGCTAGCTGCTGTGGGGAAATCTGAGAAGGGAACGCTCCTCCAGTAACACCACCGACCCCTCCGACACTTCCAACGCCGCCAACCATGCTACTAGCAGGAGAGGGCATCTGCTTCAGCATAGGACCCGGCACCTGCATGACGCAAGAGAACCTTTAAGAATGGCTGCAGACGACTGAATAAATGGAAAAACAAGGATACCCCATTCATCATTCTCTAAGGCTGAAGGAATACAAGTGCAGCATTCAGTTAGTCCTGAAAAATCACGCGCATTGTGTAACGCCAGCATCGGCAAGACTCGAGACAGACAAAAAAACAGACCTGAGCAGACAGGAACTGATGAGGCACTTGTGCACGTAACCCCTGGGAGGGATTCATTGGATGCATGCCCTGTTGGTGCATCCCTCGAGGAGGCGGTACCCCCCCGCCACTGCCAACAAGCACGCCGTGACCACCCATCTGGAGCACAATGGAAAGCAAACAAAGAGAATCTCATCAAGTTCATCCTTTACAGAATGGATAATACAGAATTTTTAACATCCTTAAGTTAGCGCAGCTCATGTTTGACAAAGACTAAAGATGTAGGAGCTATTGAAGACAAAAAAAATACAATAGATAGCAACACGGAAAATTCAAAGCCTGTGACACGACAGACAAAAAACAAAAACAGACTCGTACCTTTTCACCATACGGCCCCATGTCAACAGGACCCATGTCTTTGGAACTAGGTATCCGGTAACCACCTCCACCTCTTCCTCCCCTCCTTAGATCCCCATTATAGTCATTCATTCCTCTCTTGTCTCCCATCTTTTTGTCGATACTTGGGTCGTCACCCTAAAAAAACAACAAATCAGCGACTTAAAACTTTTTCACAGAACATGAGCAGACCTTATTCATAATCTATCAGAGCATTGAAACGGTTTCCCACATGGACAGTGTGCAAACTGCGATTAGCAACCTTTAGTCAAAACAACGACAGTTAAGACAAAAAAAAGAATAGTAAGAAGAAGAAACTTAGTTGAGCAAAAACTTGTTTTTAGGAAAATAACTTACCAGAATCCCCATGTTGGAAAACTGACGTGAAACTGGATTCATCCAGCTGTCCCCTGCTCCACTCTTTAGGAGAGACAGTTAAAATAAAAATAAAAAGTCACTAAAAAACTGTTGACTTATGATGTCCAAATGAACATGTAAACTTGTTTGTGTACCCTCAAAACATCATTTCTTTACCTTGATGTTGCCTCTCTTGCCCCCATGAGTCTGACCCCAGCCTCCAGAGTTAAAAGAGGCGCTACCACCCTGGGAGCCAGTGCTGTTCCAGACGCCTCCACCGCAGTCATCTTCCTCATCCCAGCTGGGATGACGCGACACCGCAACGGAGCCTTCTCCCTTCCCGCCCCAGCTTTCCATTGACTTGGTGCCTGCGGCGAAATCGAAGTGGCTGGTTATGTTCATGTTGCCAGGCATTTTCCTCTATATTTTCTGCTGGGAACCCCCCCCCCCCCCACTTACCAGGGTTAGGCAAAGGGTTGCCCCAACCAGATGCTTTGCCAGGCTCCTCTGGGTCACCCCAGCCTGTTGCTGCCTCTGGCGCTTGGGTCCAAGTAGCTGTACCGTTATCGACAGATTGTGCGCCTCCCCCCCACATACTGGGACCTGGAGATTGATGAAACACGAAGACCGAACATCGTCCTTCAGAATGCAATTTTGACAGCAAGAGCGAGTGAGGCTGACTTGAGCACAATATTCCTTTTATATAGAATCAAGGATATTAATAAACTTAATTGAAATAGCTACTACCCACACAAAACGGTGTCAGCGTGCACATTGTGCTTACCAACTCCAGTATTGCCAGGGTTTGTATCCCTGCTGTGCTGCATCGTCTGCTGCCTTCTGGATACTTGTTGTACGATTGTTGGGCCCTTTTGCCCATGGCTCTGGTCGGGTGTCGCACTCTTCTTGTCCCACAAATTCACATTCTTGTTGTTGTTGTTGTAGCGGGTTGGGTCTTCCCACACTGAAGTGCCATCATCAATTTCCACTTTGCGACTCATGGACTGAGGGGAGGGCTCTTCCCAGCCACTGGGCTCTAGGGAGTCTCCTCCACCCCCAGAGATTTGGGGGATCGGGCCAGAATTCCAGCCTGAACTTTGGTTCTGATTCTTGGATGGTGGCCCTCCACCCCCGGCATTGGGCCGACTGTTCCACCCTCCTTGCATGGGACCTGCTTGTGGATGCTGGCCCTGTGATTGGTGCGGCTGTTGATTTGGGGCTTTAGGTGGAGCCACTTGGCTGTTTGGTATCTGTGCTGCTGTTGGGTGGGGCTTGGTATTCCCCCAGTCTTGAGATTTGCCTCCACCCACATCTCCTCCTCCTCCTCCTCCTCCTCCTCCCCACCCTCCATGTCGGGATCCGCCTTCTTCCAAATTACCCCAGGACGATCCCTCATCAGAGTTGCTTCCCCCTCGGCCTCGTCCATCCCCCCTCCCACCCCCAGGTATTGAGTCTCTATGTCCCCAGTCTCCTCCCCAACCACCCGCTTCTCCTCTTCCAGTCCCCTTCCATCCTTTTCTACTCCGTTTATCCTCGGGACCATCTGCCCACCCACTACCCTGTTCTCCACAGTCCCTCCAGTTACCTCCTCTACCTCTACAATCCCCCCATTGTTGTTCTTCAGCACCCCCCCACCCTTTTCCCTGTTGTTCAGGTGGCGGATCGCCCCAGCCTGTCGCTGCCTTGCCTTGTACATCTTCTTTTGGTGCTCCTGTTCTACCAGGCATGTGAGGACCACCAGTGGATTGTGCAGGACCACGATCCCAGTCAGCCCTCACCGTGGCAGGACCAGAGCTCAGACTTGTCATCTGACTGCCAGCGGATATTTCAGTACTTACTGAACTGTTGCACCCTGGACCATGACTATTGCTAGTGTTCATGGTTGCTGATGAAAATCCAGAGGAAGATGACTTGCTTCTTTCATTTCTATTTCCACCACCCCTTGCGGTATCCAGGTCCCAAGCCACATTCTGGCGGACCTGGGTCTGGCCCCAGCCCGTGTTAGACAGAACTCTTGGGTCCAGGTCTGATCGATCAAGCATGCCGAGTAAGGCCACGTCAGCATCAGCGGTCTTGAGGGAATTTTGACTTGTGGATGGGGCTGCCTCCTGCTGCTGTCTGCCATTGCTCCCTCCTTCAAAGCTTTCAGCTATGGAACCTCCTCCGCTGGAGGATGAGGGGGCCCCACCTCCACTGCAATCATCTTGCTCACTCCAGCTCTCAACGACACTGTCCCCACTTTCTACCCCCGTCTGATTGTCCCATGCTTTTATCATAGACGCAAACTTTGGTGAAGCGGAGTGCTGTAACACACTGCTACCAACGCCCACGCTGCCCCCACTACTGCTGCTGTTACTGCTCCCATCGCCACCTCTTCCAGCTCCTATTGCTAAGTTACTCAAACTTGAACCTCCTGCTGTGCCAACCCACTCTGCTTCTGACCTGCCTCCTTCCCACGCTCCCTGAGATACCACTGGGGTATTTGAGCCACCATCATTGCCCCTGCCCCACCCTGACTTATCTGCCTGGCTACCAAAGCCCCACACACTCCCTTCCTGGCCCTGAGCTACAGGCCCACCTCCACCCCATCCATCTGCCCGTGAGGCACCTGCACTGAGGTCAGAGGTAACCGGAGGCATGGCCCAAGAAGAAGAGGCAGCAGAGGAGGAAGTGGAAGAACCAGACAGATTACTACTCCCTTCTTCAGCACGAGCAACTACAGAGACTCTTTCATCACCGCCTTCTTGATTTGGTCGTGCTCCCCTGGCTTCCTTGCCAGAATCTGCCTCCAGCCCTAGGCTTCCCAAGTGCTGCTGCTGTTCTCCACGCATTCCTCCCACAGCTGCCTCGGTGTACCGCGGATGGAGACCAGTTTGATTCACAGATGACATAGAGGAGAGGAGGGTGTTGTTGCCAGAAAATGAGGACGCTGAAGTTACGGACGAATGTAGTGGACGGACATCGCCAGCTGAAATTGATGTCCCCGTCTGCACCAGGGCAGGCCAGGCAGAGGGGTTCATGTTGGGGTCGAAATTGGCACCAGGGACATTACTGCTGCCAAGGCTCTCCTGAGCCCCAGGAAGAAGATGGGATACTTTGGAATTGTAAAATGCTGCTGATCCTGGGCCTTCCTCCACCCGACACGAAGTGGAAGAGCCCCACGCACCACTTGACTGTACACATTCATTAGGTGAGGAATTGGAGGAAAGAGGAGAAGAACAAGGTGAAGAAGGATTGTCCATGTTCCCTGCTCCTCCTCCTACTGCTGCTGCTGTTGTCGTTCCACCTTTCTGCTGGATGTTTTTCTCATTCCATGAGGCACTGCTATTGATGTTACTGGAGCAGTCGTGCTCCTGCTCCCTACCTCCAGTTCCATCAGATTTCAATCTGGCCCCATCCAGGATGCTTGGCCAGTCCCCCATGTCAGTCCCATCCACAATCATCTTTCCGCTGTCCTGAGAAGTAGACAGGCTGCCAGAGCCTGCTCCCCACGTGGAATTTGCATAAGTTGAAGTAGTAGTATTTGAAGATGACAGAGCAGCGACACATAATGAGGATGATGAGGAGTTGGGGGGTGAAGCAGAGGATGAACCCATATTGGACTCTATATGGATACAAATTAAACAGCTCATTTAGTGTCAGCATTAACAGCACTCATATTGTTTTTAACTATGACTCAGAACCCACCTGTGCCTCCAGCTGTGTTTGCATTAGGGTTTTCTGCTCCCTGTGTAGAATGAAGTGGGGTAGCAACCCAACCCGTGCCTCCTCCAACCCCTCCAGCACCCACTTCCCCCCCTCCACCCCCCATCAGCATGGAGGACAGTGGTGGCTGGCCCCGCTTCAGTAGCACTTTATGGTCCTGCTGGCAGCGAAATCTTGGCGGAACCTCTCTGGACATGTATCGCTGCTGCTGGGAGGTCTGGCTTCCAGAAGAGGAGGAGGAGGAGGAGGAGGGCTGTCCGTTGGCCACAGCAGTCCGCTGCTTTGCATTGTTCCCACCACCAGGAGGAACTTGTGCAGAAGCGCCGGCTGCACTAGGACTGGGGGATGAGGGGGTAACAGGGCCAGGGCTGGGGAACACTGAACCTGGGGTGTTTAATGGCTGGGAACAAGACGGCTTGGCTGATTCTGGCACTGAAACGTACAAATAATGAAGGCTGTGAATTACTAAAATAATGTTTTTATAAGAAGATATTATAAGAGCAGAGTTTGAGTTCATCATCTCAATAGTATCACTAGTACAGCTAATAATTACCTCCGCCGAGGTGGGGGTTATGTAATCACCGGTGTTAGTTTGTACGTTTGCAGGGTAATTCAAAACGTTACGGATCGATCTTGATGATTTTCAGGAAGTCTTGGGAATGTTACCAGGAACAGATTACTAGATTTTGGTGACGATCCAGAAGAGATTATGGATCACTTTGGAATTTTCGTTGACATTGCGTCCAATGGAGCTTCAAAATGTGTTCAATATCTCGGTTAATTATTGACCGCTATTTATGGAATTTGAAACAGTCTTGCAGGGCGGGGACCTCCATATTAACACCGAATATTATCTGGATCAGATCCAGGACGAGGTCAGGAAAAAATGATTACATTTTAACATTGAAAATCTGTGAAAAATAAACTCTGATTTACTTTTCATAGTTGGTGTATAAAGATACCAAGAACACTTTATAACCTTTTGGTGATGCTCCAGTTCACCATGTGGACGGTGTAAATCCAATTACGATGGGAATGAGCTGCTTAGCAGAGGTCTGCGCTCCGAGCGCTTCTCTAGTTAAAAAATGTGATGACAAATAAAATAGGGAAAAAACATACCTTTGATTTTCTGCTCCGACACCTGAAAAAGAGAGCGAAAGTTAGTCAGATAAAAAGAGAACATTAAATATGACAGCAAGAAAAGCATCTCCACTGAAACTGAGAAATTACTAGCAGAGCAGTCATGGTTTTTTTAAAAAAAACACTTCCCAATGCTCTAACACACGTCAAGTGGTAGTGACACGGAGAAATATTATGAATATTTACTGCCACAGTCAACTGTAAATCTCTGGAGACATTTCACCTTCTGAGAGGCTTCCTTTTTCCTTTTGTCTTCTTTCTTCTTTTTCTTGTCTTCCATGAACTACTATTCCCTTGCCTGATTATCCAGTCTGTTCAAGGAAATATGCATTTTCAATTATTTACACATTTATGTCACGTTATTGAAGCGAACAAAAGTAGACACTATTCAGAAACACCTGAAGCCTTTTGATTCAAAATTAAGGCGCTCCATTAGTTTGCAGTCAAACTGTTTTCCTGCAGTGTCAACGTTGTTAGGACTGTAATGCTAACCAGGGTCAGGAAGCCTCCGGTAGCTTAGCCTCACGCTGCATAATTCATTAACCAGCAAACAATTGCAATTCCAACCATCAGACAACACAGGTTGGCAAAATAAACAAGGGACTTCAAACATGTTTGAACAGGCCCGAAGTCGACTGCTTTGCAGAGCAGATTGAACTGCAAGCGGGATCAACAGAACATTTACTTGATATGAATAATATACATGACTTGATACGTCGGGTAGGTTCCTGGGTACTCCTTACGCGTACCAAAAGTAAACCTACTTGTTCAAAACTAAACATACTACAGGAGCATTAGGGGGAGCAAATGTGGTCCAACGATGGGAAAGTAAATAGTAAATCCTAAATAGCATACATCTGTAAAGGTACACACACAACTAGGCCTAGCGTCTCTGCAAACTCGGCTACATTCAATTAGAACCATTTCACACTGCGCCAATGAAAGCTAACCGTGTACCGCAAATGTTTACAAACGCGTTTAGCGACACACAACCCCAAAGGCACGTAATTAGGCCGGACACAGTAACCGCGGAGAAATCGGCGCAGAAACTAGCTAATTGTAGCCGACTTTAAACAGCGGGGGCTCCGAGTTAACATCTACGCACTTGACTGCAAACAGAACAAGCGCGCCGCATTATCTAACAACATGCCGCTGATTTTAAGACATGGCGCAATTCATTTACCCACCCGCAATTTTACACTTGCATGTCGTAACTTCCCCTACGCGACAACCAAGTCGGTGAAAACAGACCGCGAACGAGACGGCTCGTCTCTTATAACGGTGGACGGAGCCCCAATTAAACGACGAACTTCAGTGGCGTTTCTTTAGCATTAGGCTGCGTAGCGAGGCAGGCGCGATTAAAATTGAAACCGAGTGTTACTGGTTCCGCAAATGTGTCAAATGAGAATTCTAATCCGCACACAAGAAGCAGATTGTATTAAAACATACGCGGCGTGTGTTGAATACTCACCTCGGAAATCACATAGGACATAAAAGTGCTTCTGTGCAAAAAATCTTGCAAAGACCTACCGCTAGCAGGCTAGCAAAGTAGATAGCCTAGCAAGCTAGTTCTTCGAGGCTAAATTGGATAAGAAATGACATCACCGAGAGACGAAATGCTATTCATAGAAAAAGAAATGAGGAAAGGCGAGTATCTTTAAGAGTAACTGTGGTTTTCAAGCTGTAAACAGAACATGCATAACCTCTTGATGACTGTCTGACGCTCTACGATCAGCTAGTTTACTGTCGGCCATTTTGGTTCTGTGTGAAGGTTTAGCCAGCATATGATATCGCCAAGCTGATTGTTGATTAGAGAGGGGAGGAGGAGCATACCGCCCTCCACTAGAGGGCGGTATGCGCAGAGCCAGACTCAGGTTCCATCAAAATAAAATCATAATTATGGGTACTAGAATTTATTAAAGCATTAAAATATATATATATATATATATTAGATTTATGATCTATCAGGATGCTGAATTAAATCTAAAAATGTGCTGTGGAGAAGCCTTTTTTAATAAAATGTTAGTGGTCTGCCTGTTTGTTCTAGAGTAGTATAAAAAAATTGTCTAGACTTGATGAGTGGGCCTATATGTTTTTTCCCCTTGTCTATATTTTATTTGTTGTAGGTCATTAGTTAGTTTCTTCAATCAATCTAGCTTTTGCACTGATGTTTAAATACTGTATCTGGTGCCATTTGTCCAACAATTTGTTCAAGTCTGGCATGTATATTTGAGCACACAAGTGAAGCAATTTAAAAAAAATACAAAAGAGACTTTTTGTATTTAAAAACATGAAAATAAACACTTGCTCATTCTGAACTACATCCTTTGTGATAGAGCATAAAGTAAAATGTAGTAGTTGAATTTTACTAATACATAGCTGATGGGAAAACATAAAAGAACCTGCTGTTACCTTCTCAAAACAACCTGTGTTCATTGCATTTAAGCTGATCTGCAAAACTGGCTTATATATTTGAGATAATGTTAGCCCCCGAAAGGAGAACACAGTCTTTACTGCAAACATAAAATACTGATAAGCCTGTCTGTACCATCCTATACATACCTGGTAAAACATGCTACAAAAATTAGGACTATTTGTATCTTTCAAACTGCAGTTATAGAGTAGAATACAAATTATTGAATAAAACAGTGTGTTTGTTTTCCCCCCCTCTATTTTCCTACAGTTGCCAGTCCAGCTTGGCTACATAGATGAGAATTACGCAACTCCTATTTGGATGTATGTAAATAGGCTTAAAGTGGTTTTTGAAATTCAAGCTCAAAGTCAGTTCAAGGTGGACAATGGTCCATTTGCTTTGAAAGGCTGGTTGATATAACACGACATGTTATACAGATACTTTCACATTGGGAATGTGTTTTTTTTACTGAAGCCTATCCGGTTCAACCCATGCGACTCCGCTCTGTTTGATGAAGATGGCATTGCGTACGGCTGCTAGCAGCTCATCAGTGCAGCTCCAGGTGCCGGGCTCCAGTGTGTGATAGAGCAGTGGCAGTGTCTCCAGCTGCAGCTCCTCAGCTTGGCACATCTCCTCCATGATGCTGTCTTCTCCACATCGAGGAAAAAACTTCCTATTTGTCGCAAAAAAGATAGAGTGTAAATTGCTGCTGCAATAAATTCTCTTTGCGTTCAAAGCAAAAGGTTTTACCTCAGCTTTTTGTGCTTTTTGTTTCTGGGGCGGATATGGATGACAATAGGGTAAATCCCCTGTATTAATAAGCCCTCAACACTGGGCAGCCCCAACTCCAGCAGACAGTGCTTGTCCTGTGAGAGACACAGAGGGAGATAATAACTGTGGTTATAGCGGTGGTTGGTTAATGATTGCACCCTCAAACAACCGTCTTCTGCCACGAGAGGATTATAGTAACAAAGCAAAATCAGATGCATTCAATTCTGAGATGTGTAACACCATGTTTGTTGAGTAGAGAAACACCTAAGGTAATGTGATTTGATATTACCTGACTAATGACATCCTGTATTGACTGCAGCCGGATGCCCAGAGCCTGCTCTGAACTGAGGGAATCTAATAAGAAAACTCTTTTGTCTCGTCTGTCTGATGCCGAGATCGGCTCTGCAAACCAGAGGAGCCAGAGCAAAGAGAGGAGACTGTCATGTAACATGCGATGGTCACGGAGCATCGTGCATTTGATGAAGCTTGCTTGCTGTGCACATACCTGGGTGGCAGGTGTCGAACTTCAAACCGGACTCAGCTGGTTGCAGCAGCCTCTCTATGAGGCCATGAGACAAAAGAGATGGGGAGAAGATAACCGGCCGTTTGGCCTGGGCCCGGACCGGATGCACGACACTGTACGGGTTCAGGTGCTCCTCGTGACCTGAGGGGACAGGCGTGGAGCTGTGTATGAGGTTGAAATTATTAACCTTGCAGATTTGACACGCTGGGTGGAGCTTACGCTTGTTGAGTGTGCAAAGGACCTGCTGTGCAGAACCGGTCCCGCGGCAGACGGGGTCTACAGCCTTGACCAGGCGAATGCGTCCCGATGACTTCTTCATGAACTACACGAAACAAGGAGGAAACTCAAATATCTCATACAGTAGTGGTGGCAGCCACTTGTGTAATAACATGTTTATGCGCCGTGAGTGATATGATGTGGATATAATTTAAAAATAATAGGCTTACTACCTTCTTTCTCAAGTCCTTTTGCTCCATGGACATTTTCCGTAGCTTCACGAGGAGCAACTGCTGGGCTCTGAGATATAAAAATATGCATTATTATTATTATGTATGTATGTATTGGAGCGAAAATGTGTAAACATCTGCTTCAGGTTTAATTACAATATAGTCTAACCTTAATCTTGTGTTGTTGTTATTTCTTATTATTGTGGTTAGCAAACTTTTTTATGACATCTTGGTTACTGGGGCTAGATGAAATGTTCTTTGAGCACTTTTAATGGTTGTATAAGTTTTATATGTATGTTTGTTGGTTTGAATGGAAATAGGATGTTTTATCTCATCTCACAGCAAATCAAGTCTGCCTACGGGTACAAATAAAGTAACCTTGAACCTTAAAATGATATGGCCGTTAAATGTGAGTCACCTGTTGTAGTTGGGCATCGTTCCCGTCTGCAGGGACTTTGCTGTGTGAGTATCCACCAGGGAACAGCGCCAGTGGTATTTTCCATTGTATCTTGTGTCTGTGACATATATGATGTCATCACAGGACACACCCAGAGAGGGTGGGTCGTCCTGAGGCGCTATGTCGAGATTGACACGCACATAGAAGGAGTCGGCACCCTTAAAACTAGGTTCTGACATCTGGGCGCATAGTGCGGCATACGCTGAACAAAAGGAACAGAGGATGGGGCACTTTAATCTCGCTGTGTCAATAAATAGAACCATGCAAGAGGTTTCAAAAATCCAGTGTTGTGTTTTTTTTTTTAATCTTTTTTATCCCTGAGAAAATGGACTCACCCGCTGCATTGCTCCGGTATTTTAGCATCGAAAGCTCGGCCCACCACTGCAGAGAAAAGTGCGCTACCTCAGCGGTGCATTGGCTCAGCAGCACGCCGTCGCCACCAAACAGAACCCGCTCCAGCTGGACACCATGAAGAGAATGCAGTGTGTTATGATGCAGCCTTGCGTCCTTTTATCAATTTCTGCAGAAAGAACTGCAGAATGTATTTCCCCAAAAATGTACAATCGCAAGCATCACATGTTTAGTGAAGCATTCTCTTCCCACCAATGCATTATTGATCAGACAGAAGCACACCTCTAGCAGCTCACTTCCCTCCTTCAGTCCGTGTTCCTCCGCTGGAGAACCTGCTCTCACATGGCTGACAAAGATCCCCGTCCTGCTTCCTCCTACTATTGTGATGTCATCAGCGAGGCTGGCATTTCTGTGCTTTGGTTTTGCAGGTGGGCTTGAGGATGGGGATCGGGCAGGTATCCTGAAAGATGATAAGAAAGGGCAGCGACTGATGAGGATGGTGTGAAAACGTGCAACGGTAACGGTTACAACTCCTCTTATGCAGCTTGCTCTGTATAGCCTTTTACATCGTGAAGGTGGCAGATGGTGCTGCGAGCATGGCGTGGAAATAAAGTGAAGACTCTTGTACCTGGGAACTTTGGGATGGGGTTGTTGAGAAGAGACTCCAGGAATGTCGACCAGGTCAGGGGGGAACAGGCGAGAGTGCAGAGAGTTACAAGAATCCCACAAAGACGTTTCACTCTGCTCACCTGAAAACACCAGGCAGCCTCATCGACAATGCTCACAATGCACTACAAGCAAATACAGCAAAGAAGAACTGGATTCCTCCCCCCTCTCATTTGTTTTATTATACTTTGATAGAAAAATGTAAGAATAAACAGTGTCTGTTTTTTTTTTCCCCTGCATGATTGCTAACCAATATAAATTAACGAGTGCTCAAAGGTCTTATTGTATCTGAGCAGAAGTCTGTAACGCTCGTTCATGCATATCACGGCAGATTTAAATATACCTGCAATGTTATCGTTCTCATCACTGCCCCAGGACTCCAAGTCAAACCTTTTCAGAACATTAAAAAACAAGTGACATTAAGGAAATGAAGTAAAAATGAAATCCACCGATCACGTCAGCAGTGAGACGAGGTGCTGACCAACTCACTCGATGTTGACTCGCCGGTTGATGGAGTTCATGCAAGGGGGGAAAGGAAAAGTGGACAGCCGATTGATTTCCTTTTCATTGTCTTCCGTCTGTGAATGGAGCTGTCGTTTAAAAACACACACACACATTTCTATTCTTTAGTTCCCGCACTCGGGTTGATTCTGTGAGCTCATACTCACGGATGAAATTAGGTTCTCCTCTGAGTTGAAATTGCAATCTGTTAAAGTGCAGACAGAAAATTTCAATAAATAAATAAAGCGTTTTCCCGTACAAAACATTCACTTTCCAGTTGTTGTGCACGCGACGTACCCACAGAGGGCTCGTTGGTTGGGCCTCTAGAGGGCGACTGTTGAACAGAAAAGACAAGAATAAGGCCCCCAGAGCCAGTCAGAAGTATTTTGCAGGCACCAGCATGCAAAATATTCTTTAGACAGTAATACGAAGCTGTATAGGCAAAAATGCTATACAGGCCCAAAACGACATTCCTTGCACAGTGTAATAATAACAATGAGTGAAAACATGTTTCATTCTCCGGAACAATTTATAATAACTTACAAGTCACAGAGAGGATGCTAAACAGCAGGTAAGACTACCGATTTTAACCAAAGAATGGCGACCTTTGATTTAAATAACAGATATGAAGGTGGGTATAGAATCATAGTCGAATGCCGGCCCCTGACCTTTCGCAGCAGCAGACGGTTGCTATTAGCCTGGGGTCTCAGGTCCATGCCGAGGGAACAGCAGGGGCCGTAGCATTGGTCCTCACTGCACAGCGACAGGTGGGACTGGGGAGAAGACATGGAATAATGCACGTAGGCTGCAGGAGAAAGACAAAGCTGCACTTCAGATGAGATAAACTCACACAGTGCAGACAGGTGCTGCTCTGCTCCATCTTTTCCCGGCTTCTCTCTCTCTCCTTCTCCAGCGCCTTCTGATGCTGCTCCACATTGGCCTGCAGCTCTGCGATGCATTTGCGCAGACGGTCCTTATCCAGGAGACAGTCGTTGTACTCCACCTGCAGGCTATCTCGACTGTGCAGAGCCTGGTAAAAAAAATATATATACAAAAACACAAAGAAAAGCGCTCTGTATTGCAGAAAAAAACTGTTCAGACTTATCAAGGATGTTAAATGACTCATCTGCAACGTAAATATGCCTTGATGCACTCTTTAAGATGATTGGAGACTTTACAGGCAGTTCAGGCTTGCTTCAGAAAACTCTGCTCCTTACTTGATCTCTCTCCTTTTCCAGTTCCATGATTTGGTTAAAATAGGATACACTTCTCTTCTGTTCCGTCTCCCAGTCGAGCTGGAGCGTTCTCACTTTCAGCTGCAGCTGCTCGTACTGCGACTCCAACTACAAACATGGTTTACCATTACAACATTTACTGCAGTGCAAGGAAGAAACACGGAAGCAGCCCAAACTTCTAAACTAGTGACTGAAGTAAAAAATAATTGTTCACCTTATCTCTGTGCTCCTCAGAGCTCTCCAGCTCCCCCTGCAGTCTGGTAATGATATTACAGAGTTCCTGTCTCTGCTCTGTAGACTCCCTGCGGTCCTGCTGCAGGATATCCATCAGGGCCTCAGGTGAACAAGATAATATGTTTTTAGAACACCAAAAAGCACCTAGAAAGGCACTGGCTGGAAAACTGTGGTTGAATCTGACATAAATAGCAGCAACTTTAAAGGTGCTTTCTGAAGAAAAACAACTTGAAAACATACTATGACTCCTGTGGCAGGAAGTGACTCTCTCTTCATTTTCTCAGCTTTCTCAACTTCAATAAAATGCAACGGCTTTTCTGGCACAGCAGGCGGAGAAGTATTTACTCTGTTGGAGAGCAAACTGTTTCTTTTTGCCGGCACTGCATTCTCCGGAGCGTTCTCTGCCTCCATTAACCTGGACCTTAGTTCCTCCACCTGTATGGAGACCAAGCAAAGCAGCCACAAAGACACAACCATCACCATCTGTAAGATGGGCCTTTGTTTTTCCATGCCAACCATTTTGCACGACATGAGTTTCAGTGTACAGTCATTGACACGTAATATGTTGTCCCAAACTGACCCACCTGCCTCAGCAGGTCTCTCTCACGGGCGGAAGCCTTGCTCTGCTCCTCCAGGGCCCTGGAATACTTCACAGCCTGCTCCAGGTGCTGGTCCTTCAGCTTGCTCAACTCTCGGCTGGCCGATTCCCAGTCCTGTCGCAGCCTTGGAATCACATTTGTGGAACATGATGGTAAAACTATGGTCAACCTGAATCATTGAATCTTGTATAGTGCAGTTTTATTTCACTGAGAGAGGTCATACATCAGTGGAATGAGCCGAGCAGACTTGCATCCGATCGTCTCTAAACTCCCAGTTGATTTCATTCAACACAGAATTGCGTGACCGGGACGACCGAGAAGCGTCACGCACCTTTCCAGCTGCAGCTTGTCATGCCGTAACTCCTGCGTTTTACGTTCAGCACGGCTCCGTTCCTCCTCCACCATGCGACAGCGCTGGGACAGACGGCGCTCACACACGCGGCTGTTTCGAAGCTGCTCCCTCAGTTTACGCACCTCCAGGAGCAGAAACTGGGTCAGACCCTCTGGACCTTCCTCATCTGGGGGAGTGAAGAGATAGGTCAGGGGCCACTGGTTAATATTTGTCACAAAAAAAAAAGATATTCAAGTCTAAAAATCAAAATGACAGTTTTAGTGACAATAACTTTACCTATTTTGTGATATCAGTTAAAGGCATATGTCTAATTAAATACTGTTATATTGAAATGATCATTAAAACTGTCCTTTTCCAGATGTTTGGCAGACGTATCTGATTCAAATAATGAAAAGAAATTCTGTAAAACAAACAAACAAGCAAAAAAAAAAACAGGTCATTTACTCAAAGCCAATCAAAACGAGTTTGAACACGGTCTCTAGACAGGCCTTATCTACCAGACATTCTCTTGTTTGTTTTCAAACAGCCTTTAATCAAACCCATGCGAAGTCTCCCCAGCTCACCCAGTATGAGCGAGCACCGCTGTGTGGGCTGCTCTCCGGTCAGCTGAGTGTACTGCGCCGGGTGGTAAAACTCCAGCGATTCCATGAAGGCTTGGAGACCTCGCTGGCCTTGACCGTGCAGGATGTCCAACAAACGGCCTGTTGCACACAAAGGCAAACGCAAAGTCTGGAATGCATCAAGGCGGGATCAGCCTCCATCTGGCAGAGAGGCGCGCTGACTCATCATGGGAACGTTAAAGGCCGACACCACCTGCTGAAACGCTGTTGCTTGTGCAGTTGCACTTTGTTATTTCAAAGACACTCATAATGAATAACTCTGACCTGATCTGCTGGCAATGACACAACGGTGATACAAGGTAATGGAAGATGCTCGGGAGTTTTCCTTGCCACATCTCCCCTCTCCTGTTTCACTCCTCATTCTTTTCTGTCTGCCTCACATGTCCCTTCACTTAGTGAAGTCTTTCATCGTGCTCCTCAAACATCTTTTGTTACCTGACAACTCGCTGCACAATCAGATCTAACAGGACACCCTGTGCTTTTCAAAGTCTATTATCCTTTGCAAAGCATCCTGCACACACGTAGATCGCTTTGTCAGGAAGTGTCACTAATTGGACTGTGGTGACCTTCTGACTGTTTTGCCAGTGAATCCTTACCGGCCTTACTGATGCGCAGCGGGTACTGCGTGGAGTTGAGCACTTCATCTTCATCCTGTTCATCGATGACTTTGCACTGGCGCAGGTACGGGGTGAGTTTGGCTGGGTTGAGGATCCGCGTGAGCTTGTGCCGCACGCCTTCCACGCGATCCCAAAGCTCCTCGCAGCGCTCCTCAGACCAGGGAGGAGAAGGTCGCATCTCCTCCTGAGCTACGGCGGCGTCCTCTGCCCAAACCGTGACGCCTGCACGGGCCCAAAGACTTCCAGTATGATAAATGTGAGAATGATTTGTCCTCTAAGAAAGACAAGAAAAGTTGACGATGATCTACTTCATGTCTCTGCAGCTCTCAACCCTCAAACATGTGTCGGTACAGTGTGCTAAGGCACAGAAGAAAAGCCTCTGCCATTCTGTAGTGCCATGATTTACAGTGGGGAGTACGATGTGGGTCAGCGTCTGAGAGCGCAGGAATGAAAATAATGCCGTGACTCATTACTGCACACCGAAAACACACCAGAGGAGTGCAGGAAAAATGCTTTCTGGGCTCCATTCACTTTACAATGGAGGTGACAAGGAGAGAAAGTGAGTAAAAGAGGAGAGAAATGTGAAATATTTTCTGCTCTACAAGGCAGTAATAACAGATTCATCTATTGGGAGTGCATGTGAATGTTTCACCAGGATTTTAAATCCAGTGAGGGATTGCTGAATAGGGTCACGACAACAATGAAATGTTGATTTTGTTCATACAGCCTCCCGTCTGTTGGTTTAACTGGAATGAGTCTCGATCACAGATCCACGTCACCGGTTTCCTTCTCAGGTCACTAAATCTGAATAGAGTATGTTAAATATTTTATTTTAAAAAAACGTCTTTGTAGGCTTTTCACTGCTGAACTGCATGAGAAAGATGTGTAAAGACTCCAGTCTCCGAAATCTTGCTATTTAATCAAACTTTATACATTTTGCAACGATGACAAATACTAAATAAACTGTATGATCTTAAAAGTGAATAAAGAGCGATCATAACAATGACCCCCCCTGATCATTTACAGTATTCTCAGTGTCTTAATGTTAGGAATGAGCAGTGCCTGCTGCTCTCTGCAGCTCATCGCTGTCTGAGCTGCCAGGCAGGCTGAGACACGACTGGATGCTCTGGAATCTTTGTGATTATCTGTATACAGTCTATTGAGTCATTACAATCTCCTCCATACACACACAGTCGTAGAAAACATGCACCCCTCCTAGAATTGTTACAAATAGCACTTAAACCAAGGGTTAAGTGAAAACGGGCAAAATATACCTACGCTACATGAAATTAAGATGGGGAAAACGTGAAAAATAACAACACAAAATTAAACATTATTAAAAAACAAAACATGTTATTTACAACTATGATAATATATTCCAACAAGAAGGTCTTAATTTCCTTGAAACTCGAAAGATTTTGATTCTTTTCTGGACAGTTTTGTTTTGGAGAGATGTTTCATTCAACCGAGAACTGGATTGAGTTCCAGTCTCATTCAGCTACATTCAGTCACATATAAACCCATCACAGACTGTGATAATGCAGACCTATCACAAGTTATATTATTATACGAAACGGAAGACTTTATTAAACCTCAGAGCGCATGAGCCATTTCATTTCCTTGAAATAATCTGTAATCTAAAACGCCTAAAGGTCCAGTTACATGCCACAGCACACCCTTGCTGCAATCCAAAGAGTTTAACAAGTCTGTCAATCATTACTCCAAACAAATATGAGTTGAAAAAATTACATATATATATATATATTATCATTTTCAAAGCAAACAACGCCCTGTGGGTAAACTCTGACTTACCACTCATGTCTTGAACTTGCTTGATTCTAGTTTGGGAATAAGCGGAGTGCAATCAAGTAGTCTTCATTTCCTACGGATCCAAAGAGGTGAAAATGAGTAATGAACAGACTGTGTGGGGCGGTACCTGATTGGAGAGCAGCGGAGCGCACGGTTCCTCCTTTACGCACGGGTCGTCCTGCTCCTCCAACTTCTGCCAACCCCAGCCGGGCCAATCGACAGCGTAGAAAACGACCGTATAAAGTCTCACATCCACACGTCTGCTCCGATTTCCTCAAACACTAGGTGGCGCTTTCAACCAATGATCGTCCACGCGCAAAGCTGCGGCCAATAGTAATAATAATTAATACTCTTATCTTCTCAGAGGTGAGGAAACAGGATTACGCTCTTACAGGACAGTTTCCTTGGGTTCTTGTCACAGGAATAAAGAGAATGTGATTCACCTCCACTATGAGTCACCACCAGTGACGGGTGGTTACCACAGCACCGGTCAAGAGTCACAAGGGACATTCATGCAGACACAGAGTTTGACTTTTTAAGTTGACCAGTATTGGACTTAAAAAAATTAGTAAAAAAATATTCAAACTATTAATCAAGTTAAATATGTAGTGCGATGCAAATGAGAAGAACATGGAACATATTCTTGTTTCAGATGTTTACATCTAATGCAACCCTGTCCTTTATGTAAATGTCCTCTCCTCCTGCTTGTGTGGGGGCAGCACTGGGTGGAAGCCCTAAGTGTGTTAGTGGGAAGGCAGACAGGAAATACGGGGCGCTTGGCAGAAGAATGTGTCCTTTCCTTGGGATGTGGGCATAAAATGTCAGGCTTTCCCTCGGTCTCTGAATAAACAGCCCCCCCCCCCGGTTTGGGGGTCTCAGTCCTGTTGCTTAGAGACCGTTTGAGATACTAAACACGAAAGGGTGGAACGGAGATAACGCCTCGTATTTACTGTCGGGTGTGTCGTTGAGTGATATCTACCTGTAAATGCACTCTCAATAAACTGGCCAGATGGTTGCTCAAGAAGAAACACTATTATGCTACTTGTGTATGTAGTGAGCGACACAAACATAACGCTGACAACAATGTTTTATTTCTAAAAAATATATTTCTGCTGGATTCAAAGGCCAATAAAACAGTGAATCATTCTTGGTTGCTTTATCTTTTCTCTCTTTTATCTCATTCTATCATTGCTGTCAGTCCCAGTTTTCGGCACCTTTCTTCGTTATGACTCACAAACTCGCCCTCCTCTCTGACTCCTCTCTCTCTAGCCTACTTTTCTTTCTGTCTGTACTCCTTCCTTTCCTTTTCCTTTTTTCTCTTTTCCTCTCTGCTTGGCATTTATTCGCTGTTTCTTTTCTCAGACAGTCCGTCCATGTCTCAGTCTGGGGAGGTCCATAAGCATTCTTGTTGTCTCTGCGGCGACAGCGACACAGACCCTCCCCCTCCCCTCCCCCAATGAAACTGTATAGTTCACCAACAGAAACAGATTGTGCAGAATTCCTGCAGTGTCTTGATTCAGTGTCTCAAATGTTGAGGTTTGTCATTGCAAGATGGCACTTTTTTTTTTTTTTTTACCATTTCCATCAAATCCATTTCGCACAAACTATCTGATGTATTTTGATTCAACTTGCTAGAAGGGATGAGCATGTGCAAAAGAAGGATACGTCACAGTTTGAAGTGGATTCAGATGAAAGGATGGAACAGGGGTGGGGCATGTGTTGGCATTAATCATTTTGCAGGGACTGTTGACTGAGTGCTCTGCTAGTTTTGATCCAGCAGCTATTTTGTTTGCCCCGCAGCTTCAAGGCGATGGGAATGACAGATATCACCAGTCTACTTTATGTAATATAGATTTTTTTTTTTTGTGTTTCCCAATCCGGTTTATTCCTGCAAATGGATGGTAGATAAAGTGCTGAAGAAAAGTTTTGAAGGCTTCCCCTCCCACAGATGTTTGTAGCTCAGATGCTGAATTGATTTAAATAGAACTCTGTGTACAACAGCTGCAGTGTCTGTGGCTTTCACTCGTGTGTTTGTCCCCCTGATTCTGCCTGGCACACAACAGACGCGGGCCTTCACCAGGCGGCTGAACCCCCATGACTCCGGCCATGACTCAAGCCTGGCGGCGGCACAGAATCGCCCCTTTGTGTCAGTGAAGAATGCTTCTTTTCTAAGTTTAAAAGTCTTTTTCTTTTTTAATTGCTGGAGAAAGAGCGGGATGGGATATGAGTAATAGAAGCAGACTTAGATCTTCCCATGTGATTTATGTTTTCTTTATGGACAGCATACGGTGACAGCAGCTTCAACTACTTCACTGTTACAAAGTAGAGGGTGATAAATGAATACCACACACCAGGAAAGCAGGTTTTTCTACTCTATAAAAAGGGAAATATATTACAGAGGATTCTTTACTGCACCGATGAATTTAACTAAACAAAAAAAAGAAGCTATTTGTGTTCTCTGCAGTTATGATGCCTCATGTTATATGATTGTAATTCTCAGCTCTGCATGTGTATCTTACCGTAGCAGCGGCAGTACAGCTTAACAGAAGCTTGTAAAGAACCCAGTCTGGCATCATGCAATTTCCTGTTTAAAGTGGATTCAACATCAATAACCCCAGAGGGCTGAGGGGAGGAATTCTTACTGAAGAAAACAAAAAGCTGGACAAACAAACAGTGAAGCTGAAAGGGTTTTCACTTTGTAAAGGAGAAGACACGCTTCATCATCCTGACACAAATCAGAACACACAGAACTTGTCATCTCAGAGGAGAAGAGAAGAAGAAGCCATCGCCAAGGTTTGAAGAAGCGACTGAACAGAAGTTTTCAGTTGTCGAAGGCAGGATTCTCGAGTCCTCAAAATGAGACAAGTGGGGACGTTTGGTTTACGGCTGTGACCGGATAACACGTCTTCTGGTTTCACTCATAAGTGGCATCAACCAGATGCCACTTATGACGCCTGCAGTATGATGCTGTTCATCATGCATCACACTCAGGGACAGACGCACACACAGACGTGAATTTGGGCTGCCGGGGGGAAACCAGCGCCCCAGGCTGCTCCCCTTCCAGACCAGTGAGGTTTTTGCTGATGTTTGAATTACAGGTTGTTATAGAGCTGTCTAAATCCATGCTCGGCCACACAGCTGAACTGCAGACATAGACAGCTTTACAGACCAATGCCAATCCTAATTCACATGCACAAATAGTTTTAAAAAAATGCAACTGTAACCGCATGAACTGTGAAAGGTTGCCTCAGAACAGGAACTGGGCTGCGTCCAGTAATTGAGCCTTCACTATGAGCCCCACACGGTGGGCTTCAGCGTCTCTTTTTATGTGCATCTGACGACAGCTGCATCCAAAGTGGATTAAATGGTCACTTTTTTTTTGCGTTATGATGTTTAAGTGTCCCGGAGATGATGTCCAGAGTTCTCTTTGTCCGGTTGAAAGAGACTCTCTTTTCATCCAACGTCCTCGAGTCGCGCAACAGGAAGAAAACTCTTTTACTTGGGAAGAAAAACATTAAAGTAAGAGAATTTCCGTGCACAGTTGCAGGCGGGGTTTTACACACTGTCTGTAATTTCGCCACCATCAGAATGTTGCAGGGGTCAACCGACAGAAACACATATAAAGTTACAAATAATAAAATACAGCCAGAACTCAGATGTCGTTCTGAAATGACAGGAAGCAGCATCTCATCTCTATTCTTCCATAGTTACCTTTAACTATTTTTGCTCAGTTAGCTGCACATTAGCTAACGAGTCTGTCTGGACCACAGACTGGGATCACTGGGGCAGGCAACAGCCTCTGAGTGCAAACAGCTGGACGGCAACAGCTTTGCTGTCAGTTTGATGACAGGGTATAAAATGCGGAGTTCAGAAGACACAGCAGGCTGAGACAAGAAGACAGATGAAGTGACAGAGGGACTGAGAGACAGTCGAGCACCAGCGTTGGGATTTGCTTCATATGTTGACAGTTCATTTTGTTAACGCGACCCAAAAAGTCAAAGCTCCAACTAATACTTGTGCAACCTTGATAGAATCATCAGAAATGAGATGGGATGAGAGCTTTGGAACACATTTCATACTTTTTATGGCAATGCTCTTATTTCATAAATGTAATTTGTATTAATTTATCATACCGTATATTTGTATCAGCAGGACTCTTAAGCCTGCTAATAAACATTACTCACATATATAATATGATTACTGAGTATTTTGGAACATAAACACTCAACATAATTAATGTAAAGTAGGTTCTTTTTCAGGGATGACTTATCGACTCGACAGACAAACTTTGCTGAGCTTTCATTTAACGTAGAGTTTCCCGAGACGTAGTGAATAAAGACAATCAGAGACCGTTACACCCGAGTGCTTCATTATGTGTCTGGGAGTTTGTGTGTGGTTTTTTACGATAGCCTAGAAAGCACTGAGGAGTTGTGTTACAATGCTCCATTGTCTGTGGGCCAACTTTTAGCTTCCTGGCGGATCAGAATCCACGGAAACAGGAGCACAACCCAAACAATGAACCCCAACCCTCATGAACATCAGCCTCCCTGCCCTCACCGCACCCGTTCGCATGAACTATCCCACTTTCTGAACAATGTTCTCCCCAAATGCACATCATGTGTTTTACACAAAGAAGTTAAAATGATGCAGAAACAAACACAAAGCACATTAAAAGATACACGATACAAAAGGTAAAAGAAGAAGAAGATTAAATACAATTAAATGAAACAAAATAGGATACATTAACACACACACACACACACACAAAGCCAGCCACGTGCACTGCAAACACTACATTTACTAACAGACTAACAATTTCTCTAGATTAATGTTTAAGATTCATTCTGTCACTATTTTTATGTTTAGCAGCCAGAATCCTCCCACTGGCTGCTCCTCCTCCTCCTCCTTCCTCTGCAGCCCTTCCATCCATCCCATTCAGGTCCATTCGGCAGCAGACCGGACCGATGCCGACTTCTCCGAGGCGCTGAGTATCTGTTTGTTGAGGGTCTTCGCTCTCATTTCAAGGTAAGATCCAATGAAATTGAGGACAGGTCGGCTGTTTGACTGGATGATAAAGTTAAACTTGTGTGTCTGTTCACACGATGTGCTAAACGTTGTGGAAGAGGAGTATTGCTACGTCACAGCCAGTTGAATCGTTCACTGCGTATGGACGAACATCATCAGCACGATTAGAAATACATTTAGAGCTGAGTATCTGAAATCTAAAAGGCCAAATGATCAGTGTGCAAATGGCAGGTGCAAAGTTCAAATCTGATATCATTTAGCCTGATAAGATTCACCCTTATCAGACCCATTTTCTTTTTTTTTTTTGCCCCCGCTTGACCTAAATTGTTCAATTACATCAGTGTCGTGCTGAAAAAGTCTATAGTGCAGATGAGCGGAGTGAAACCTGACCCTCTACCTTGATTTGGTTTCTTAACTTAAATCTTTATGCACAATAGTTAGATTTTTTACTTTAATTTTATGTAGCCATACCATATGCAAATAAATTCAATCAGCTGTCACTGTCACAGTAACGATGACTGTTAGGGATGTGTCCAGTGCAGAAATGGGCACAGACACCCTCACCCTGAGGAGCTGGCAGGCCTTGGACTGCACGCCACGTTGCAGCAGTCGATTCCTTGTGTCGTATTTTGGAGCGGAGCGGTCAGGGTGTTCTGGCCTCAACCACAGTTTGCTGGTGCCGTGCTTTCAAAGGCCTGCGGCCCTCTGGCCCACCGGAGGAAGCAACCTCAGCGTCATCCCGCTCTCACAGAGGTCCTATTTATGTTGATGTACAAATACACAAATTAATCTCTTCTGAGTTTCGGTGATTGAATAAATCGGATGAAGTCAGTGGTATTTTCTACAGTCTGTAACTCTTACACTAGCACTTTAAATTGGGATGCAGCTGTGAGAGCGACAGAGAAGGGAGGGCTGCTGCTGATCAGTCAGGGGAAGTTTCCACTCAGCACGGAGCAGCTTCTGATAGGATTTCACTTTATCCAAACTGTGTGGATTTTTGTCTCCCTTGCTAATGTTTATCTACTCATGTCCCGCAGCCATAATCTCTTCCTTAAAATGAATGATATTGACTGAGCTGTTGCATCAGAAGTGGTCAGGCGACAGCTAAAAATCCATCTGACCGCCCCCTTTTCTTCATCGCAAATCGTCACCCACTTCTAAAATTGAATACTCTTTCTGTCACACCCAGGATAACTTTTCCTTCTTTCATATTTCTGGATTATAGGCAGTGCATTCTATTTAGAAAGGCCATAAATATTCACCTGCTTGCAAAACTGAGATTAGTTAAGGATTTCGAGAGGTAATCTGAGCTCAGATGCTGCCTAGCCTTGAGAGACACCTTCTTGGGTCCAGATTGGCCTGGCAGCAGCATCAGTCGGCGAGTCCTGTGACATTAATCCAAGGTGCAGTTTGGAGAGGTCACATGTTTGTAGTTTATCAGCTCTCCCTTTGCCCTGGAGTTACGTCTTCAACAGACAGGAAGAAAGTATTCAGATTACACCGGGGTTTGGGAGGTTGTAGTAGAAAAAAACACACGTTGATTCTTCTAAATACCACATCAGAAAAATCCCTTCCAATCCATAGGAAAACCTTTGTTGAATACCAGTTTAGTGGAATGTTTTAAAAATTGATTTTAGAGATTAGAAAAAAGCATAAATTGTATTGAAAATAATACGATTTTTAGCTTTGAACATGAGGAATTAAAAGTACGTATATTTTATGGGACTACGGGTTTGATTGTTGATGTTAAGGCTTGTTTGAGTTGTTTAGTCTTTAAAATAAAATCTGTGCTTTTTTTTTCTTAGCTGGCCTCTGAACCGAACTGAATTAAAACCGAAGCCCCCACGGCAGGAAACCATTGGAGGACTAAGTGGATTAAAGGAGACAGAGCGCAAGCGACAGTCAGAGAGGGAGGGAAGACAGAAGGGATTATCAAATAATCCAGTGCATGGTCAATCTTGAAGGAACCCTTTTCCAGGATGATGCATTACAGCGCCTTTCTGCACTCCTCTTCTTCCTCCTCCTTTTGCTCTGGTAACCCTTAAAAGAGCCAACGTCTATACAGAAGGACCAGAGAATAGAAGAAAAAGACGTGGAGCAACAAACCTGGGGACAGGAAGTCTCATGGACAGTCCGGTGGCACACATGGATAAGCCGCTTTAACAGGAGACGATGCATGGCAGAGGACACCCCACCGCCTTGCTTATTCCACTGGGGGGGGCTTTGACGAGGACAACAGCAGAGCAACTTGTTGGATAAGACACAAGGTCTTTTCAGAAGTCGGGATCTATTGAACACACAAAAGGAAATCGCTGCTAGTAAGATTCCAAGCAGAGGGCTTCAGCGGTGGCTTGTGATTTGCTTCTTGAAAAGAACCAGATTAGAGAAAGGGTTTTTGATGTTAGAGGAACAAGGGATTATTATCAATTTATGAGGACAGTGTGTGAAGTGTGTGATGTTGAACTCTTGTTAAAAGTCACAGAGAAGGGAAAAACACCTCAGGCAAAAATAAATGTATGAGCCATTGTAGGCTAACCTCAATGTAAGAAATTGAAAGAGGCAAGAGGCAGTTTTTTTTGGGGGGGGGGGGGGGGGCATAGTTTATTAGGTAGCTAAAGTCAGTCATTCATAAATGCATTCAAGTGTCTTGGTTCCACATTCTGTCCAGTCCAGTCACTTTTCATCAGAACTCGACACTCGACTTCTTTAACTAGGCTTGTGTTAAAATAGTTATTGGAGACTTCCTGCTGAGGTGATCCTCTTAGTCTGAGCAAAGCACATGCAGAAAGCAAGAAGAGACGCCGTGTCAATGTGGACTTGCGTGACTTTAGAGCCATACTGAAGCCTTTTCGTGGAGGACTAGCCGGCTGGGACTGGAGCATGGATTATACGCACATTCTCTCCCAATTTAACAACCACAAATGTGCATTTTCTTCTCTCACTGTCCAGGGATTTGACTAACATGTAATCAGAACTCAGACACTCGCTTTTAAAATAAGGAGAAATTACACAAGTGTTCTGCCACTATGAGTCTGGGGAAACTGCCGGTAGTTAAAGGCCTCGTGTCTGGCTCTCAGGGGAAACGTCGCTTCAAGAGTGAACTCTCCGTGGACATGATCAGCCCGCCGCTGGGAGACTTCCGACATACCATGCATGTCGGTCGAGGAGGAGATGTGTTTGGGGACACGTCCTTCCTGAGCAACTATGGCGGCGTCAAGGAGCCTGGAAGTCCAGACTCAGCTAACAAGACAACCGGATTCTTTACACGCACCTTTCGGCACGTGCGGAAAAATTCTGTGCCACGACTGCGGGTGGATTCCCGTGACTTGTCACCCCCGCCACCAAACATCTCACCCATCATCAAGAATGCCATTTCACTGCCCCAGCTCAACATGGACTCTCCCATCGCCGGCCGACAGAGGATGCTGTTCCCCTGCTCCATCAGCTCAGCAGACGACTCCCTCTGCACATATGGTGAGATAATAGGGATCATTCCCTCCAGCGCGGGACGGGCTTTACGTAAAGCATCTTACCGGAGATCAATGTCAGTAATACTGAGCTGAGAAATGTTTGTGAGCTGAGATAAGTGAAGTCAATATAAGGGTTTATGATGGAGATAATAGGCTTTGGTGTTATGAGTCTCACAGCTGCTGTGCAGCGGTGTAGAAAACATTGTTCCTGACCCTCATCGGGGTCTTTACTAGACTCTCATACCGACCCGCCGCTGCAGTTGTTCGTATTCTTCTCTTGTTCTGCCCTCTTTTGGTGGGAAACATATCTGATCTCCATCCTCTCCCTTTATTTTGTCCTGGGAGTTTCAGTAGGGGGGTTTCTGTGTTGTGAAAGAGTTTAACAGACACAATTGCTCATATTTGTGTTTCCTCTCTCTCTCTCTCTCGCTCTTTCTCTTAAAAAAAGAAGCTTTTTAAATTGCAACTATAAATTCAGTCTTCACTCCTAAGTGAACTACAACACAGCCCACTTGACTTCTCTGCCTTGAGGTTATTCATGAGTTCATGATGTCTCTTTTTCATTAGAGTGACTCTGGTGTGTTTTCTACTTCCGTCTGTTCGCAGGCCTGCAGTCTGGCTTCGTCACCCTGCCCCGACTCTCTCGCCTGGACAGACAGTTTCAAGATGACGTCCAGAGAGGATCAGCGCCAGATAGTGGAGGCGTGACGCTGACACGCTCAGACTCCCTCACCTCATTCACTGTGGACCTCGGCCCCTCCCTTATGAGTGAGGTGCTGGACTTAATTGACAATCCCGCCTACCATCAGATCTCCCATCAAAGCCAGACTCCAAGTGAGAAAGAAGGAGGAGAGGACGAAGAGGACGACAGCTCTCTGACTGAGACGCCTGTGCAGAGCCCTTGGATGATTTCACCCAACTCTTCCATGAGTAGTGGGTCATTCAGCAGAGACGTCAGGGGCCGCTGTGGCTCAAACTGCACCGAGCCGGAGGACGAGAGGGGCTCCCTGAGGACGCCAGATGCCTGCGCTGGATCTCCTCTGAGAGCGGCTCCTGCTATGGAGGCAGAAAGGTTCCAGAGGGCAGCCGATGTGCTGTCTCGTCATTACGGTGGAGGATCCTTCGCGAGGCGAGCGAGGATGAGCAGCAGCAGCGCCTCTCCTGCTCTGTCTCACAACCACGAATCACCTCACGCCTTTTCCGAGGAGGAGGAAGAGATTAAAGTCTAGATGATGAAAATCATCATGAAAGGGGGAAAATAAATAGAGACTCTCTTTCCCTTCTGACATGTATGTACATGAGTTAGTTTCTGATCACCCACCAGGTCCTCGTCAGTATTCGCTTCCTGCAGGATGGATGTTCATGATGATCTTGACCCTGGATCTCTCTGCACTACGTAAAGATTTTGTACACATCCATGCTGAAAGTACTAAACACGACTATTAAACAAAGGGTTGTACAGTTCTAGCCGATGTTGATGAACCCGCAACAAGATTTATAATCGAGTTTTTATCTTTATTGGGTTGTTGTTTTCTGAAATGGTATGACGGATGTAAAAGAGTGTGGATTCTGCTTTCATTTTTAACATCAACTCGGATCACACATCTTGTTTTGTTCTGATAAACAAACTTTCAATAAGTTTAGGCAATTTTAGAATGACAATACTATATGGAGTATTTCTAAATGTTTTTATTGAAGCTGATCAGAAATGTCTGCCAGCAAGTCATTAATGAGGCCAAATGTGACAACGAAAGACGAGAAAGGAAATAAAATATATGTGTTATCAAAGAAGTATCTGATGGTGGTGTGTCTAGTCTATCAGAATAATATTTATTATTTAAACATTGGGTTACAGCATTTGCAGTTTCAGCAGATCTTGAAGGAAGTCAGTTTGAAATCTCCTGTAATTTTGATGTAGTTGATGACATCCATGCGGGAACGGTTGGGAAACAGGATTTCATGTCCATCAGGAAGCTCCACTTCAAATATTTCTCCAGCCAGCTTCACCACAATCTAAAACAGAAAAGAGACGTTTTATGTGATGCATCACTGGATGAATGTGGGTTTAGGTTCATTTGATTGATTAGGTGTACACTAAACTTTTAAGCCTTTGAGAAAAATCCTTAAACATTTCTATTTGTCCCATCGTTGCTTCATCCAGTCAGATTATCTCACCTTCACCTCTTTGCCCCTTTGCAGGGGGTTATCTATTTTCCGCTGCTCTTCACCCCAACAACCAGCAGCTTTTGAGTTGCAAACAACAACAGATCCATGAGCTTTATCTTGGAATCGAGGGTTAAAGTGCAGTCCCAAGTCTTCTGCACCGCAGCCCATCTCAATCTGAAATCTGAGTGGATTAAATTATGCAGTTAATCAGCATTTTTAGTAAACAGATGTTTGCAGATCTTAACCCAACACGTTTCTCCAGGGTAACCAAATTGCATCTGCATTGATATCAATATAGTGTGCTTAGGTAACAGATTTATATGAATCAAATGTAACCCATTTGCTCAACTCACCTCTCAGCGTCATGTGGAATCAACCCTTTAACCTTCAGTTGATCTCCAGCGCTCAGATTTGCATTCTTTACTTCAAGTTCCTGAGAAATAGAAAAGAGCAGTTCAGTTGAGTCTCATTACAAATGAACGGTTGCCTTTAGTCGTGATAAAGCAATCGCATTAATCTGTCATGTATTAGTATTTGACAAATTACATATAATAAATAAATTGTCTTCTATGCATGTTCAGAGACATAGCAGCAGAAACAACGCAGTGTAATTTACCATGGTGTGAAGAGTCCTGCAGTTTATGAGAAGATGTTCTTAAACACAGGCACTGCCCTGCAAGACAAGTCACAGGGTAGGGTCGCGTCTCAAAGTAGCTTCCCCCCCCCCCCCCCCCTGTTTTCGTGACAACTTCCGCTAGTACCGGATGTGACAAAAAGTAAACAAAGGAGTTCTCAGTCGATGAGGAAATTGGGATATTTGGGATATTTAAGGAAACAGATCTTATATTCTGTTTTCTCATTTACCCACAGAAAAATAAAAATCCTTAATGAGAATTCTTTGCACATGCTATAAGGTAAATACTTTACCGATTATTGTCGTCGTTTAATCGGGGAAACTCGCTGTTACACTTGCTAGCAACCTTCAGTAGCGAGCAGCTAATGGGGTTACGTTGATAAGAAAAGTAATAATAACCAAATAGTTTTACCTCTATACGCTGAAATACGGCATTTAACTGTTACGCGGTGATTTTTAACTCGCAGTCATGAAATAGGTAGCATGTGCTGCAGCTGTGTATCTACCTGCATTAGCAGCTAGCGTCTTCTGTTCATTGTATATACAGTTTGTCCCACCAGAATGACGTTCACTATACATTACCTACTATTTAATAGACTGATTGCTGATGAAATTGTTAAAATATAATGTATATATTTTGTCCTTATCGTATTTGTAGTTACTGTTTACAGAGACAGGAGTGACACTGTCCTGCAGCGTTAGCAGACATGGATTATGATTTAGAGGAGGACAAACTGTGAGTAACACTGATGTCTTCCCATTTCATGACACAATATTTTCACTGTCACTGTTAACTTTACGAGATTAAGTGAAATTAAAGGACTCGATAATATACTGCTAGTCATCTTTGATATGACAAGTTAAATAAATGATGCAATCCTCAGTTTACACAATTGTGTCTCTACAAAAGTGGTATACCAACAGTACCTGGTACATTGTGCCTGAAGAAAGACAGTAACAACCTTATTGGGATCAGTATTGGTGGTGGGGCACAGTATTGTCCATGCCTCTACATTGTCCAGGTAGGTAGGAAATAATCTGATAACTGCATGATGTATTAAAATCTGAGATCTCAGATTGTACCATTGTTAAGCATGAATTTAATGCAATATCAGTGTGATTATGTTAAGATTAACTGGGATTGTTACCTTTTGATGTTGTTTCTGTTGTCTCCCAGGTTTTTGATAATACCCCAGCAGCTCTGGATGGAACACTGGCAGCAGGCGATGAAATCACTGGCGTGAATGGGAAGCCAGTGAAAGGACTGACTAAAGTGGAAGTGGCAAAGATGATTCAAGCTGTGCAGGTACTAAAGTCACAGTCCATTTTCATTTCTAGTATTGAACAGCAAAATATGCTTAAACGGCTTATTATTTACCTCCACTACACTCCATAAAGGCAGTGTAGTATCTGCCTTTATGGAGTATCTGTTTAAAATGAAATGAAAGTAATCTTAACCCCCTACATGTACATACAGACGCACTCAAAACTAATTCCTTTTTTCCTCCAATATTGATAGTGTGCTTATTTTCAGTATTGAATACATAGACATGAATAGAAATGTTCAATAATATAAAATAACTCACATTTTTACGTCTGGCTGTGCCTGCAGGGTTATCCTTGTATAGTCCAGCAATGATTATTTGTGCAAAAACCTCATCAGAGTGTGATAAGAGACTTAACTGTCTGAGCCGATAGCATAACGTGGTGACTGTGAGAACGTCACAGACGCAGAATGGCTCTGTGGATTTTAGCACCCATTTATCTCGCCAAAAATTCCATGACTTCCTGTATGACAGAACAAAGGCAGGGTGCAGTGTGGGATTTAAAGGCTTAGACTGTGTTGTGGTTACCCGTTTAGTGTGTGTGAATGTCTGTCCTAGTGCAATGAAGCTGGAAGAGTTTGCTCATAAGAGAATTTGACACATGTAATAAGATAACAGATTGTGATTCATACATGTCTAATGGGATAAAATAATGATGTGATGACACTTCTGATCTTATTACGGGACCCTGTAGAGTAAAATATTGTCCACAGACTACTGGGTGACACACAGATGGGCTTACTATTATTTTGGACAGATATGGCTCTACTTGTTTGAGCTGTAGAAACATTCCTCTTTAAATACATCCAGACAACTCTTTTCTCAGGGAGAAGCAACAATTCACTACAACAAACTGCAGGCAGATCCAAAACAGGGGAAATCACTGGATATAGGTACCTCCTATGCTTATATTGCTTCAAGTGGATTATGTATTGTAATGTTGTGTGTTTTCCAGTGTTGTGGTGTCCTTTAAATGCATAGTTTGTGTGTTTCAGTGCTGAAAAAGGTCAAGCATCGTCTAGTAGAGAACATGAGCTCAGGCACAGCAGATGCTCTGGGACTCAGCAGAGCTATTCTTTGCAACGGTGAGATGATTATCATGAGCTTTTTGGCGGCTGATTTGAACAGGTAGATTCGATGCATAGTGCTACTCCTGTGGACTCATTTTACGTTACAGATGGACTGGTCAAAAAACTGGAAGAGTTGGAGAAAACAGCGGAGCTCTACAAAGGTAACAAACATTTACCGTTGCAAGGAATAGCTCTGCTGAGTCCCAGAGCATCTGGCTGATCCAGTATTTGGGCGTCTATTTGCAGGACTGATGGAGCACACGAAGAGGCTGCTCCGAGCTTTCTTTGATTTGTCTCAGACTCACAGAGGTAAAATTGGAACTTATGAACAAAGTTCTACTCAATGATCTGGTGCCCCTGTTTTTAACGTAGGTGTCTATTGACCTCAGCCTAACTGGAAATCTACTCCTTCAGCATTTGGGGATGTTTTCTCTGTCATCGGGGTACGAGAGCCCCAGGCTGAAGCCAGCAAGGCTTTTGTGAAGTTTGCTGATGCTCACCGCAACATTGAGAAGTATGGCATTCAGCTGCTGAAGACCCTCAAACCAGTGAGTAGAGATTCTAATCCGGCTTTCCAGTCCACACAGGAGAAACATGTTCTTGCTTCTTACTTTTGATATGGATCTGTTAGATCTCAATTTAAAAAAAAAGACTTCTATCTTTTGACTAGACTTAATCCAACAACATTCCGCTCTGTTGTCGCACACGAAGCTCATGACATCATTTTCTGGTTTGTATGACTTCATTTCAAAACTTTGACCAATTATATTTCTACATGGTTGCGCAGATGCTTCACGATCTGAACACTTACCTCCACAAGGCCATACCGGACACAAAGCTCACCATCCGCAGGTACCTGGATGTCAAGTTTGAATATCTGGTAAGAATGCAGCTCTCTGCCTTCAAGTGTCGCTCGCAGCGGTTTGCGCCTTCATTTGTAAATCTCTATATCTTGTGTCTCTCAGTCATACTGCCTCAAGGTGAAGGAAATGGACGATGAAGAATACACCAGTATTGTGAGTCATCATTTGAATATTTGAGTGTAACGAGTCAATCCAGGAAAATATCAGATTTAGAGTTAGAGTGGAAAAAGGTGTCACCTTTTCCATCCATCAGAGGTTTCTTACATCTTCTGGAGGAGTTAATAATTATTGCTTCTTCCTGTAGGCCATAGGAGAACCTCTGTATCGCGTCAGCACAGGGAACTACGAGTACCGCTTGGTGCTGCGCTGTCGGCAGGAAGCTCGAGCTCGCTTTGCCAGAATGAGGAAGGATGTTTTGGAGAAGATAGAACTGCTGGATCAGAAACACGGTGTGTTGTTGTTTTTCTTCTTCCTGTCAGCTGTCATCTATCTGATCTGGTTCTAGCCACCACAAAAGAGAGCAAAATATCTGTTCCCCCTTCAGCAATACTGAGACGTATCGGTTCGTGGGTTGAATTATACCAAACTGAACTGTTTTGTTCAGTTTGGTACGTTCACTGGCAAGGCCCCAGTGGCCTAATGGATAAGGCACTGGCCTCCTAAGCCAGGGATTGTGGGTTCGAGTCCCATCTGGGGTGGGAGATTTTGCACTGCAGGATTTAACAATAAATACACAACAAATCAGTTTTTCTGACTGCATTTGTTCAAGTTATTTTGTCACATCGTAACGGGCCTAAAAGTAATACTTTATTCTGATTCTGAAAATCATTCTGGAAGGGGAATGACAGACCCGCGTCAAAACCGCAGCGTGTAAAGAGAGAGCAAAGAAACAGACAGCTGTCCAGATAAGAAGCAGAAGAATTTAAATTGCATTCAAAAACCAATTATTTTCCCGCCTGTCATCTTCACCAACAGTCCAGGACATCGTGTTTCAGCTGCAGCGCTTCGTGTCTGGCATGTCACATTACTATGACGAGTGCTACGCCGTCCTGAAGGAGGCCGATGTTTTCCCCATCGAAGTGGACCTCTCCCGCACAACGATCAACTACAGCAGCCAGTCGCTCTCCTCCTACGCTGGAGATGAAGAGGAGGAGGAAGGTGGCGGAGAAGAAGGCGGAAGCGCCGGGCGCGCACAAGCGGAGAACGGCGCTGAGAAACTGATTGATGATGAATAAGAGTCTTTGCGTTCCTGAGGAGAAGAGAAGAGGGTCCCCCTGTGACATAATCCCTTCACCTGATTCTAATTATCAGTGCACTTAATAAACAGTGATACAGCAGATGAAATGGAAAACACTATTTTCACAACGATGAAAAACGACTACTGCTTTATGTTGGTGTGGCGTTTCCTTCCTGATATTAACAGCTTTGTGAATTTTTAGAGTGTTGATTGCAAATCACTTTTTGTCTTAAAAATATTTCCTGCTTTTTTTGACGTGATTCTTCACAGAAGGCACCAATATTGAATTGGAACGTTGTGGACGGGGTTAATACAGTACAGCGATGTAGTATTTCAGTGAGGCAGAACGTGTCTGGTGTGTGTCAATGATTTTATTCTACTTTGAAGCAGCTTTGAATATAAACATGCCTTATAAAAAACAAAATGCCCTCGATGTGTAAAATGTGAAGGTGAGAATGATGTTCTCAGACATGATTCTTTTGTTTCATTTCACAATTTCACTCCTGTTTTTTTTCATTGGTACTTGTATTTCGGCCACAAAATCCTAACAAACAGTCTTTTTTTTAACCTTATAAATACCACAAACTTAAAATGTGTTATTTTCTCCGTTGCTCACATTCCATCAGCAGTATGTGTTTTTGTTGTGTGCACTCGCATGCAGAAATCAACTTCATGTAAGCTAATAGGTGCAAAAGGTGTTTACAAAAACTGTATGCTGTCATTCTTATTGGTCCAGATTTATTTATTATGTTTGTCAAAATATATTTATTTCCTTTTTAATGAGAAAAAAATATTCTAATGAATATAAAATGGTTTTGTGCATCTTATGATCATGATTTATTGTTGGGGAAGTTCATTTTGGGCAAAATAATATCGCTGCCTTCAAGTTAGTAGTGAATTAATTTAAAGTTTTTATTAATTTACTGTTTTGTTTCTTTGAGTAACTCGATTGTCATGAATCAGGAATACCTGTAAATTATGTACACATAAATATATCAGTGCAAATGGGTGAAATTATATTTATCATTGAAACATAGAATCGACCATAAATAAAGGAAATTCTGGTTTAATTATGAATTATTCATTTGTTTATGATAGTGAAATACGTGGTCACTGGTTGAAAATGTCACTATTTGATTGAAAACTGCAACCCCGCCAATGCGAAGCCCCAGTGGCCTAATGGATAAGGCACTGGCCTCCTAAGCCAGGGATTGTGGGTTCGAGTCCCATCTGGGGTGAAACATTTTGCTCCGTGATATTTGACAAATCGAAGTATCGCATGTTGTTTTGTAGTGACTTACGACCGTTTTCGTCCTTTGGACCGCGCGGACGGGCCTTTGCTTTGCGTGAGTCGACGTCAAGGTGTTTGTTCCCCTTGTCTCGTGCTCAGCCCGTCAGCCAATCACGAGATGCTCCTATTTCCTCGTGCTTTCACTCACACGTAGAACCCAAAACCCCTTGTTCCCGGACTGCCCCGTTCGTCTGCTCGCCGTACTCACGCAGGCATGATTGTGTTGCGGATTGTTTATGTCTGTGTTTTCCTTAATCTGTCTGTGCCCGTCGCCTCCGCTGACAGTAAGTAAAACCAGTGAAAGTTACTTTTTGGGACGGGACGTGTAATCTATTACACGGTTTATTTGGCTGAGCTGTTTTTGGATGACAGCCCCGTGTCCACTCATATCCACGGTGTGAACTGTGACCAACACGGACTCCGCCATATTTTTCTTTTCGTTTTTAAGATCAGTGTTTATTCTCTTAGGGGCAATCACGTATTTTCTCAAGATTCAGGTGTTTCTTTCTATTCTGACATGTGAGATTTCCATTTCGTAGAGGATACGTTTGGGTCAATCTGATTATACACACAATAACGTGTATTACATGACAGACGGTCATTCTGTAATATTAGTCAAAGTGTGTGTCAGGACTCAGGACCAGGAGGCGATTGGTGGAATTAGTCCCATTTGGAACCTCCATAAACTCCATTTATGGATTCACAAATCGGTTAAAAATACACATGGACTCGGATTCACTTTTACTTTTCATACACCAAGAACAATATAGAACCTTCTGGTGCTGATCCAGATCACCATGTGGACGGTGTAAATCAAATTAGGAGGGGAATGAGCTGCTTGGCGGAGGTCTGCGCTCTCTGTGTGCTTTTTCTATTTTTAATTTGCAGAAGTACATTATTAGCCAATTAGAAAACAACTGTTGCGTTGCCATTGTGTTTTTTGTTCTTTAACAGCGGTATCGGCTGCCACAGCGTACTGGGACCGCCGACACAAAGCCGTCCTGCTGAAGGAGGGGGTGCTGGAGAAGGAGGGGGATGCATTCGGGTACCTGAATGACACCCAGTCCCGTACCGGCTGGAGCGTCCTGGAGATCCGATCCGGGTATGGGCGGTCCCCCGAAACCGACGAGGTGACTTTTTTCCTGGCTGGATACCTTGAAGGTTTTCTCACCGCGCAGTAAGTTTTCATGACTGTGCTTTCTGTTGCAATAGTAGCCACGACATTTCACTGTTTGCGTCACTTTAATTCAAAATAAATATATCCCTCCACAGGAAGATGATGGATCACTACACCAACATGCTTTCGATGATCCAGGAGCCAACGATCCTGCCGCTGGTGAAGAATTTCTTTGTGTGAGTGTCTTCTCTCTTTCTTTGGGGGACAAAAACAATATAAGAATGAATGACGACAGCCAGAAACAGACAATGGACTTTGTAGCAAACAGGACTCGTGGACCAGGGCGCAGGTGAAGCTGAGCGGGAGCACCGACCCTCTGTGGAAACACGTGGGCTTCATCGTGGCTCAGATGGACGGGCTGCAAGCGGGAGTCGCAGACTGGGCCAAGAAAACGGGGAAGAAGGTGTGCCCAACACACACTCCACACACAACTCTACAGGAGTTTCGCCACTTGTTGTGTAAAAGAGTTGAGTTGGATTCGTGCCGGCTCACGTTAGACGTAAACCCCCCCCCCCCCCGTTGATTTCATTCGTTAACCGGCAGCTGTTTATCTGCTGTCCTTCCCAAAGCCGATGTCGCAGTTTGACATCCAGTTCCTGAATGCCGTGGGAGACCTCCTGGATCTGATCCCGGCTTTGATCCCTCCCCCCGGCACTCGGATCAGAGACTTCAGGCGTCCTGGAATGGGGCACTGCTCTGCATTGATCAAGGTCAGAGGTCAAAACGTGTGCCTGTCAATCCCCTGAATGGGATATCAAACAATGGCAGTGACCTAAATTCCAGGGATCTTTGCGGACGCTGTGATGTCTTATTGACGTTTGAACGTTTTCTGTCTGTCCCCTCAGATGCTGCCGGGCTTTGAGAACCTCCTGTTTTCCCACTCCAGCTGGTTCACCTACTCCGCCATGCTGCGGATATACAAACACTGGGATTTCAATGTCGCTGAACCCCACACGGCCACCGGGAAACTGTCCTTCAGCAGCTACCCGGGTATGTAGCGCGCAAAGATAGCAAGGACAATGACAAAGAGTAGCGATCAGCAATCAATCGCTCGCTTCATTAGTCCAGGTTATAGCGTCTGTGCTGCGGTTGTCCACGTTTGTCTCCGGTTGTCTCTCGCCTCAGGTTTCCTTATGTCTCTGGATGATTTCTACCTCATGGGCAGTGGTCTGATGATGACGCAGACCAGCAACGCAATCTTCAACGCCTCCCTTTTTGATAAAGTCACCCCCAACGGCCTGTTTGCATGGCAGAGGGTCCGGCTGGCTAACAGTTTGGCACATACTGGAGAAGAATGGGCCAAAACCTTCTCCAAATACAACTCTGGTCGGTGAAGATTTATGTACCCGATTCTTACATCTTCGCTTAGCTTACACATTAAAGTGTTTGCAGGTATATTGCAAAATCCTTAAATCGTGGAAGTGCTCCTTTTGAAACTTGGAATGCGATATTTAATTGCATTTTGCATGGCTCTTCTAACCGCAGCCCTTAAACTCACGCAGGCACCTACAACAATCAGTACATGGTGTTGGACAGAAGCAAAGTGAAGCTGGGCCACAGCCTTGATGATGGCGCTCTGACTGTGGTGGAGCAGATCCCCGGCTTGGTGGAGTACTCCGATCAGACCCCGGCTCTGCGCAGGGGTATCGGCTCCATTCCCCTCCGTCTTCTACGCTATTAGCTTCAGTCAGATGGGTGTAAACGTATTTCCCGCTCACTGTATACCGCAGGTTACTGGCCTTCCTACAACATCCCCTTCCACCAGAAGATCTACAACCTGAGTGGGTACAAAGAGATATGGGAGGAGCTTGGAGATGACTTCTCCTATGACCTTTGTCCCAGAGCCAAAATCTTCCGCCGTGACCAAGCCGGCGTGAAGGACTTGGACTCCTTGAAGCACATCATGAGGTTTAATGGTGCGTGGCTGTGTCTCATCTTCTTTCTTTACGTCGTCCCTCAACAACAATGAAACTGACCATCAGTTTCATGGTCATCAATAAGCTTATCACGTCTATACTATTTGCTGTATTTGTTTGTTTGTAGAATACAAAAACGATCAGTACTCCGAGGGTGACCCGTGCAAGACCATCTGTTGCCGTGCTGACCTGAGGGCAGAGTACCCTACACCAACAGGTTGCTATGACACTAAGGTAAAAAAAAAAAGGGTTATTTTAATATGTATTTTTAAAACAGGGGTTACCCCTGTTCCCTCTCTGTTTCTAGTGTGGGTAGATTTAAGTGTGTTAAATGTATCTGATTATATAACTCCATCTGCTTATCACTAAACTAATAATACAGTCCGGTAATAGAGATCAATTACTTTGTGTAAGCTCCAATGCATTTTGGCTCAGCTCGGCGTTTCTATGACGCCTCGTCTAGGTGACCGACTTCCTCATGGCTGGGGACTTTCTTGCGGAGGCGGTGAACGGGCCGACCACACAGAATGGTCTCCCGCCATTTGTGTGGGATCAGTTCAGCAACAACAGCCACCGGGGCCTGCCACAGTACTACAACTTCAGCTTTGTCAAGATGCAGCCTCTCCTGTTCAAGCCATAGGCGTGTGTGTGTGTGGGGGGGGTACTTTCTGTCTGATTCTCCAGCATGAGGGAGCAATGGGCAGTGATCTTTTATTCGGCTTTCAAGTCGGCCTGCCAACTTTTTACGAGCTAAAATGCAATCAAGCAACCTAATCCGATTTTGAATCGGCATTGTTCCATGTATGCGTCTCAGGGATGCACAGTAGAAATCAATAGTATAATTTATATCCGCAGCTGTTTGTGTCTCGGACCCTGGGAGTAAATGTAGGATGTTATAAAATGTCTTTAATGCAGGCATGATGATTTTAATGTTAAATGAAACTATCCGTAAATGTCTCTCAAGGCGGTTGATCATCTCTTTTAGAAATATGATGTGAGATTCTGCTCATGTGTATAATTTCGTGTGCTTATTGTTTATGAATTAATACATTTATTGCCTTTATGTAACCAGAAAGATCTCATTGTGATTAAGAACCTCTGTTTTTTATGGGGGACCTGCTCATTTTCTCGGGTGTCAGCTCATCCATGTTACGTCACTGGGTTGATTTAGCAGCTTCTGCTTTCATTAATGACTCAGAAATGGAACGTTCCCATCAAAAACCATTAAATGCAGCTGATCAGCAGTCATGGTGGAAATCTATAAAAAAAATATTTGCACAAAGTCAATATCTTTGCCAGTTTAATTTATGAAACAAACAGTAACACGATTGTGAATTATAAGTCGCATAAGTTTTCATCTAAAGCAAGGTCGGAGCTTTGAAGCGGAAACCCAAGGAGCTGTCTCTGTCTCTGTCTCTGTCTCTGTCCCCGAGGACTCGTGATTCACCCTTTTCTATGAGGAACTGAAACGTCTGTTAGATTCTGCATTCATTTCATGAATCCTCCCATCACACCCCTTTCTGTACCTCCGTTTTCTGTTTGTGTCACAAGTGTAACGGGGGGGGGGGGTAACACAACAGCAGGTATCTGCATTGCTGGCGGTGCTGCAGCCATGAGCAACAAGGACTGTCTTCCTGGAAGCCAGTGGGACGCCCTGGTCAACGCCTGTGTCTCTTACTGGATTGAAACCAAAGCTGAACCTGAACCACCAACAGGTGCATTATTTTTTTATTTCCTTTAAGATTTATTTTGCGTGCTTTTTTGTTTTGCTCATGTTGTCTTAAAACCTAAAGGCAACTCTCGATGTGGACTTTTATGTGTGTCCTCCCCTCAGATCAGCCCCTGGCGGTTGTGGTCCACCTGAGATCCACGGAGCGCGCCGCCCAGCTCCACCCGGCCATGGAGCTGAACCCGGCTCTGACTGTGTTTGTGGCGCTGACCATCCTGGGCTCCGTCTTGGCTCTGGCTTTCTGGCTTGTCATATACAGACGGCAGACGGGCCTCAGAGACAGCTCAGGTGAGAGCGTCAGATTCCTTTGATATCATTTATATGAAAGTGAGGATATATCGTCCACATAAAGGCCGTTGTATCCGAGGATCCTCCGCGGTTTATAACTTAGTTCTCTGGATGGATGTACTTTGTTGAAACAGGATATAGTCATAGTTCACCTACGTGGCTGCAGGTTAAGGAATGCAGCATTTCCAAAGGCAGAAATTGGGTTTATTGTCAAAATATGTTTATCATCAGGTTACAAAGGTGCAGTTTAAGAAACTCAAGACATGATGCATATCCAGACAACAGCTTGTGGCAGCGTTTCTCAGGAATCTTAACCCATTCCTGATGAAAAAAAACCTCCTGCAGTTCTGGAATATTCCTGGCGTTTTGAACTGATTCCTTGATTCTTGATGGAATCCCATCTTAGTCGCTGCAGGTTTCCAGTGATCCAGAGTCCCCACAAGCAAATAAATTAGCGTCGTCTATCTGATATGCAGAAGAGGCATCTGAGACTAGCGTGCAGGAAGTGGCCTTGCAAGGCAGGGAGGCGATGAAGTGAGACGCCCATCACGGTGGAAACGCCGCAGTTCCTGTTCTCTTCTTCTCGGGCATCCCCTGGGCCATCCCTCCTCTTTGCCAGCTATTCTGGTGTCAACACACTTCCGTTGGTTAGTTCTCCACATGACCTTGAAAACGCATAAACAGACCAAAAAAAAAAAAAGACGCTAACAGAAGAATAGTTTAACCTCAGGTGTGCAATTCCTTGAATATTTCATCAAAAGCCGTTTGTAAACGTTTGAGTTATGTTGCTAACGGACATGGACATAAAACAAAACCTGCTTGGCATTTGATGGTCATGTTCAATAGTGTGTTATGTTTTATTTCTCCAAAATGCTTCCTTATATTCATCCAAAATATTTTTGGGTGAATATTCAGTGACATTTAGTCGGGTCTCTTGCAGAGGAGCCACAACGGGAACCTCTTCGGAAAACGGAGCCAATCCGTCGTGCAGACGCGTCGCAGAGAGCCGGAGGGCCCCCATCTCCCTGTTCTCACCTGCACCAGGGGGCCCACATTGGCTCACAGCGGGAGGAGGGGTTCACCACAAAGCACGCTGGGACAGAGGGAGGCAGGGGGCTGCCAGCGTTCAACGCAGTGAGGGAAACGAGGGTCCCACTTCCTGCCACAGAGTTGGGCGGCGCTGCGTTAGTTACAGCTAAAACTATGTCGTGCGATGCGTTTTGATCATTTCTGATCTTTTGAAATGTTTCTTGTTTTTCACATAACTGAACTTTTTTTTTTTACAGCTGTGTTGTTTCAAACCAAACATGCAATGTAAGTGAAAACCAGGAATGGAATGGAATGAACTGGGATATTCCCTGCAAAGGATAAGCATGGATGTTTTATTTCTCTGGAGCACTTAACATGCAAGTGTTACGATGTTAATTGTTGTCCAATAATGCCACGTAAGACGATGTATTCTTGTGCACTTTACTCCAAAGTGTTGTGAAATGGCAACACAGAACTTTTCGTCAATCTCGTGTCAACGTCATTTAATAAAACATAAAACCAAAACTCATCACGGAACCATTTCTGATTAACTGAAAACAAGTTGGCATTGTTGTGCTATGAAAGAGAAACACTCTAAGTTCTCCCCCTGTATCGTGACAAGTTTCGCAGTCTTTGTGTTAAATAATCAGAAGTAGGCAATTTTAATTTAAAACTAAAAGTCTACCTGAAACATATCAAAGTGAAGTTTATAGCCATTATCTCTTGGATGTCAATGCTCCAAACAGTGGATTGAAATAAAAGCAACTCAGACAGCAACTAAATAAACCCTTAATAAAGTGAGCCTCGTGCTACGCTAAAGACCACGTGCAATGTTTGATGGAGTTGCTGGTTCACTTCCACAGCTTTCAGTGACGCTCCTTAATAAATCTGAGGAACTATTTCAGTCCCACACAATTAAAGAGCAGGGATCTATTTACAGTGCTTCTTCCACATGATAGAATCTGTGGGTGGATTTTTTTCCATTTGGAATCAGTGAAGCAGCTTTTCTTTCATCTGGTATCCAAGTGTCCAAAAAAAAGACCCTAGCATAGACCCTCAGTGTCCCGCCGCCCTCTGAATGAAACAACCGTCCACAAAGACTTAGCAGTGATTCAGACTGGCACGGCCCAAAATGCAGCCACTTCATGTCTTCATGTCTTCCGTGATCACAGGAAGGTACTGGGGTTGTCGGTAACGGCCAGATGGAAGTAATCTGGCGAGCTCTCTCCCTGCAGGCTGCTGGTTGTCTCCCTCCAGTGGGGTTTTGCGGACAGCGTCTTTATGAAGCTGCCTCCCACGTCTCCTCGTTTGTCCAGCGTGGACACAATCATCTCTGCCAGGTCCTGCTGGAGCCGCTGGAAATTCTCACTAAGACCAAGCGTATAATTTATAAATATATACATTTATGTATTTAATATTTATCATAATATATGATTTAATTTAATATTAAAATTCAAATGCGTGATATTAAATACAAAATTATTATAAATAAATAAATACAATTTTGACATATATAAATATAATATAACAGAATAATAAATAAGTATATTAAATTAATACTTAGTATTTAATTTAGTTAATGTTATATATTTATATATGAATATTCCTTAGCATCTAGCTGCAACCGTTTCACTCACGCTGTCGGTGGTGTCGGCAGATTATATTTTCTCCCAGCCACTCCGGTTAACCAGTATGTCATCTCTTTACCTTTGCCCTGTGGATCAGGGAGACACGCACCCGCGCAAACACACAGAGGCTGAGCGAGATAACTAAAGGACGGGTGAGGTAGATGAAACAAAACGCAGCGAACCTTCAGGTAGGTCTCTCCCCTTGTTTCATGCTCAAATTTGCAGCCAGTCCTCTGCAGGATGTTGATGGTGGACTGGCTGGTGTGAATCCTCAGAGCTGCAACGATGGCGAGAGAAACAATCATGAATGCCACGTCCACACTAGGCGTCCCAGCCCATAATAATGTGACCGTCCTGAGGTGTGTGTCGTCTCTTACGCAGGCCTGTGGACTCCATGCGTGAGGCCGTGTTGACTGTGTCTCCAAAAAGGCAGTAGCGAGGCATCTTGTTCCCGACCACACCCGCTGCACACGGGCCTACGCACAAAAGCACAAGAACCAGCCGTCCCGTTTGTGTTCACAGTTTTTCATTTTGACCCAGTTTTCTTTTTTTTTTAAGTGAAAGCTTTTCTCTTACATGACACGACACTATTTATTCAATTGTTACCTGTCTGAGTCATTTCCTTTCACATTTAGACACACTGTTACTACAATGACAATACATGCTTCTATTTATGTTCAAGTTTTGCTTTATAGACAACTAAATGAGTGAAATGAGATGACAGTCATTGTGAATTTCTTTTACCTGAATGGACACCAATGCGGATCCACAGAGGGATGCCGGGCAGGTGCAGCAGCTCAAACGTCCCCACAAAGGCCAGCATATCCAGGGCCATGAGGGCGATGTCCACCGCATTCCTGTCACCGTTGCGTTTGGGCAAACCCGATGCGACCATGTAAGCGTCACCTATTGTCTCAACCTGGGAGGAAATGAATGGAGTAATCATGTAATCCAGTAATCATGGAAGAGCAATAACATAATCCAGGCGCACCAGAAGTACCTTGTAGACGTCATGGTGGTCAAGGATGCTGTCAAAGTGCTTGTAAATGTCGTTGAGCATGTCGACCACCTCCATGGGGGTGCTGTAGTGGCAGAGGGTGGTAAATCCCACAATGTCACTGAAATAGATGGTCACCTCCTCAAACAGCTCCGGTTTCACTTTGCCCGTCTCCTTCAGCGAACGCACCACGGGGCTGAGGAGACACGGACGGCGAACAACACTCAGTGCCATTCATGCAGGGGATGAATCGGGTGTACTGGAAGAGGGCAAGGGGCCGCCAGCACAGGCAAAACAAGGAAGATGCAAGTTTCACATCATCCGCGCCTTGAATTCCTGCTTGGTTCCAAATACAAGTGAGGGAGCGCCTTCAATACTGCAAGTAAGGTCCTTTCTAAATTAAACGTTTAGTTAATATTTAATGTTATATATCAGAACAGTTTGCTGACGCAAACCTACCGGGGAAGTAGCATGAAGTTGAGATGATCGGCTCTGTCCCTCTCAGCTTTGTACAAAGAGGTCCTCTCCTCCACCAGATGCTCCAGCGTCCTAGAATACATCTGCAGGCGGCGGATCAGGTTATCCATGTAAGTCTCACTGGCCTGGTTGTGCAGGTTACTGTGGCAACAGAACAACATAGAATCCTATTTACACCATTTAATGAATTGGACTGGAAGAGAATAGCGCAGCATTTATCTCAAGGAGTTTTTCCATTGTTTTTGGCCACTCAATTTGAATGAATGGGCAACCCGACTTGTTTCTTTAGCTCTAAATCCCACATGCATGTGTGTGGCAGCCGCAGGGAGAAGATTCTATACTGTTTGAACCTCCGTGAATGTGTGGCGTGGACCTACCTGAAGATCTTACCCAGCGCTAACTCTATTTTCTTAAAATCTGGTCTTCGTTCTGGGTCTTCATCCCAGCAGCTCCTTATCAGTGAGTAAAGCTGAATACACACAAAGAGAGGAAAAGGGTTTATGGCGGTCTTTATTTGACATGAGTCCAAACTAACAGATGTCCTCCACAGTCCTTCTCTCACCTCAATCTCCCTCTCTGTTATTCCCTCAAAGTTCAGGTCAGGTCTGAAGAAGCCTGCCACCCCGGGGAACTGCACTTTGTAGATCTTCTCTGATGGATTAGGATTAACGTTAAAATATGAAAGTGAGCAGGATTTAGAGATAAAGACACTCTTTATCAAAACGAATCAAATATGAGTTTTCTAACATTTTGTTACGTCTTGCATCTTAAAAGTTAGTCAAACAATCGTGACCTACCTGTCAGATTAGAGCAGCCCTGCGTGAAGAATGGCGGCTGCCTCGCAACAATCTCGTGAGCGATGATGGCGTAGCTGTAGACGTCGCCTTTCTGAGACACCCCATCTTTACGAAGATGCTCCGGGGCCGTCCACAGGTCTGAGAGGACATGGGAGAAGCGTTTACATCCGCAATAACCCCCCCCCCCCCCCCCCCCCCCCGGCGATGATGGGAAAACGCAGCCTCACCTCTGCCTGGACTCAGGATGGTGTTACAACCAAAGTCGGTGATCTTGACCACCATGCGGTTGTCGACCACGCAGTTGGTGGACTTGAGGCGACCATGGACCTCAATGTTACTGGAGTGGAGATATGACATGCCCTAAGAAAGACGGCAAGCAGGAGACAGCGGGAACAAAAGTCAAATACAGCGAGGAAACCTTTAATAGTGCCGACTTTAAATAGTTATTGCTGAGTGAGCATAAATCAGTCATCATATATCATCAAATTTATTTTATAATAATAATACCTTTGCTATGTCATACATGACTGATATCTTGAACTCCATGTCCATGAAGGTTCCATCTGGGTAGGATACCTTGTCATTGAGAATGCACTGAAAAAAACCAGAGCAGATAGATAGATAGATAGATAGATAGATAGATAGATAGATAGATAGATAGATAGATAGATGGATAGATGGATAGACAGACAGATAGATAGATAGATAGATAGATAGATAGATAGATGGATAGATGGATAGATGGATAGACAGATAGATAGATAGACAGATAGACAGATAGATAGATAGATAGACAGATAGACGGATAGACGGCTAGATAGATAGATAGACAGATAGACAGATAGATAGATAGATAGACAGATAGACGGATAGACGGCTAGATGGATAGATAGATAGATAGATAGATAGATAGATAGATAGATAGATAGATAGATAGATAGATAGATAGATAGATAGATAGATAGATAGACAGATAGATAGATGGATAGATGGATAGATGGGTAGATAGATAGATGGATAGATGGATAGATAGATAGATGATGGATAGATAGATAGATAGATAGATAGATAGATGGATAGATGGATAGATAGATCTGCTCTTACCCTGAGGGAGCCTCTCTGACAGAGTTCAAACACCCCAAACACACCGTACTCAAACTTCACCGTGCCGTAGAACTTGGTCAGGTTGTAGTAATCAATACTCAACAGCTGAAATATGAAGAAGAAGAAGTGATAAATTAATTAAAAGAGTCGATAGGGAGGCGGCACACAAAGGGTTCGAAGGCACACCTTTACTGTGTTGACATAATGGATGACACATTTTACATTCATTACTAAAATAAAAACTACAACCCATGGCAGGACGCTTCCCTTCCCGTGCTCACACAGCCGGGTTAAAATCCCAAACCAAAGGAGGTTTGAATCTTCACCGAGTTTAGAGTCCTTCGTCGCCATTGCTAAGTGCGTTTGGAAAGGCTCGTGTCATTTTAACATTTAAACTGCGTGTGGTGCTGAGAGAGGAAATGCATTTGGGCGTAGGTCCACATTTACGAGGCCTGAGGCAGCAAACAGCAAAGCCCCCAAGCAAGAGTCAGACAGGATGATCTAAACGCAACAGCATCACGACCGACTCACAGTGTTGAGCTCGATCTTCTGCTCCTCCGTGAAGTTTCCATCTGTTTGCTTCAACTCTTTCAAGATTACAGGCTGAGGGAAGCAGAAACACGAAACACAGTCAGACACCCGGAGAATGAAAGCTCTTCTGTCTTCCTTATTTTTTATGGATTAACTTTGATGCCAGATAGAAGGAGTGATGGTACCTTTTTGTCATAGCGGCCGCGATGACTGAAGAACGTGCTGTCCTTCCTCTTATCGTCGTCAATCTGTCGGACACACAAATCTTTTTAGATCCTTTTCTTGTTTATAAAATGAACATTATAGACTAATTTCAAAAATTCCTATAAAATTGCAGATTATTTTTTCATGGATTCATTTGTGCTTGAATAAACTTGAAACAAGGGTTCCATGTTGGGATATGTCATCGATTACCGTAGCAACCAGAGCAAAAATGTTTGCTCACAATTTCCTGACTTTGACATGATGAATGTAAAGATACGATTATTTATTGCAAGCAGTATCTGCAGAATAGCGAGAGTAGTATTTCACATCTTTTTCTGATGACACATAAAAGAAACAAACGACAGATGCGGCGCTTTACCTTCAGAACCACCTCCTTCTCATCCAGCGGGCCGATCAGATGCGGGTCGATGTGAGACCACGTCTTCTGCATAAGACGTTCTTTCCTGTTCTTCCTAAAATGATTTACCCACAGAGTGAAGCACATTATTTATATTACAGCTACTATACAGGAGGGAGTATGTCGACTGTTTACCTGTAGAAGATGAGAGCGATGGCTGTCGCCACGACAACACTGAGGCTCAGGACGATCATGATGACATCCTGCGTATTCAAACCTAGACGCACACAAACATTAATATGTATTCAATGAACATTTATTTTCTAAGGCTAGTTCTCAAATGCATAAAAGCTGTGCTGTGTGCGCTTCACCATCTGAATTGTCTGGCACATCATGAGGCAGTCTCCCTTCTTTCCAAGGCAGGGCAGGATGTACGTCTATCACGAAGGTTTTATTCTTTGATGTGTCAAAATATAGCAGCGTTTCGTACTGGAGAGAGCGAGACAGAGGCAAAATGTCAAAAATGAATTAAAGATCAAATTGGTTTGAGTTGACTGATACGGACAGTTGTCTCACCTCTCCGGTCTCAGCCGATGTGTAAATGAATGAGAAGTTAACATCCCTGTCACCATACTCATCAAGTACGTAGTGACCTGCCATACCTGTGTGAAACACGCAGGTACACGCACACACAGAGAGAGAAGACCAGTGAAGAGGACTTTTCCGATTTCTGAGAGTTCGATAACAGCGTAACTATACAAATTTGGGATAGCTGCAAAGTACAATAAAAAAAAATCTGCAAACATAATTACCATTGCTGTAAAATTTGAATGTCTATAAGCCAAGATAAAATAACATTAATCAGACAAATATTACAATAACCTCAAAATAAACGACTGTTCATCATTTGATCAATAATTCTCAACCCCACCGATCTCTCTCTGTCCCAAATCTCAGTTCTCACATCTAATAAAATATTTTGTTTAAATAGAAGCAAGATTATTTTATAAAAAAAAATAATAATAATAATACTGTGTCTTAAATGGTTACTGGATCATTGACCCAATCGATCAAACCTACTTAGAGTAACTATGAGTATCATAAACATTTGCTAGTTTTGCATGATCAGATTACCAAGCAGCAATAAAGCTAATAAAGAGTGTACAGAAACATTTGTACCAAGCAGCCCTTCCTTTTGGCTGCCTGATGTATTTATGACATCATAATGCATGCTGCATAGTAAACAAAGCTCTGTTGCTTTGTAAGTCCGCCTCCTGTTTGATTATACACACCATTAAAAGAGGCGTTCCCAAAGGGGTTGTCACTCAGGGGCACCTCCACGGACCCTTTTGGGTTGTTGCCGAGCATTCGCTCTCGCAGCACTTTTCCAAACAGCAGAGCTCCGTCGTGATACCCCGCCACGTAGTCATTTATCTGCCCGAACGTCAGACAGAAACAGTCAGCATCCGACTCAGCTCTATTCACGTGTACAGGCTGGCGTGGCTGCTCACCGAGTCATTGTACGTTGGCTTAGATTCCATGGTGTAGTTCCTCTGGGGCAGAGTGATCACCAGAACATCCTGCATCGCCTCGCTGGAGGTTGTGTTGACGTAGTAGTCAGGCCTGCAGAAAGGACGTCGTTGTGAAACAGGCGTTACTTCCACACATTGAGAATGTTACATCTCAGATTTAAGTAGGTTGTGAGACTTGAGAAGGATCACAGAATTATGTGCAAGCAGGTACCGAACAGGCTTACGTGTAAATATCAAGCAGAATGAACATAATGTCTTCATGGATCGGGCCGACCTTGAGCTTTATTGACAAGATGGCATTGCGGCTCCCACACAAGATGAAAACTGAAAGACACGCATCGGTTACACGACAACGGTTGCTGCGCACGTATCACACGGCAGTCATGGTTAGGAAACAGTTCTGTTTGCACCAACATCAGAAGTCTGGGCCAGATTGACTTTCAGTGTCCCACTGCTAAACTGCTACGAGGCTATCCTCATCCATAATGGAATCCAGGGTTGTTGTTTCGCGTATTTCATTTGAGAAATACGTGAAAAGTAGTGAAATGATGAAGACACCAGGAAAATAAATGCAAAACTTTATTAGACGTAGTATTGCAGTCCTGTTTTGGACAAGCTTTGCGGTGGGCGCCTCAGTATTTTTTACGTTTGTTCAGGTAGCTAAAGACCTACTGTTGCTGTGTCTGTGCTCAGATTTGAGAGCTTTAACCAGCTCCTCCTCCCCACGCAGCATCACCCTGTTAATGCTCGAAGCAAAGTTTGATGAAGCCGCCTCTAATGCATTGATGTACCTGTGAAACACACACACACGGCACATTCAGAGCTGGGAGTGAAGCCACAGAGGTTAACTGCATCCTGCACCGCCTCACCAGAAGCAGTCTTCAGTTTCATTGTTGGACTTGTAGACATAGATCTGCTTCCAGGGATTCTTAAATGGCAAGGATTCATTGATAAAATAGTTGAGCGTGTCGGAGATCTTGCGTGCCGGAGGCAGAATTCGAGTGAGTTTGGGTTTGTAGTCACACGAAAGGCCAAAACTCCCGGCAGAGATGATAGGGATGCTCAGACTCAGGCCAATTTCATCACTGAGACAGATAAAACAGATTAAAAAAAAAAAAAAAAAATGTTGTGTGCTGGTAAAAGGCAAGAGAAAGAGGCTCATACTCACTCCACTAACTGGTAGGTGGCAAAAGTGCATGAGGGCCCCAGCATGACGCAGCCAACTTCATCGTTATCCTGAAGACAGCCCCACCATAATAAAAATTAACCTTTAATGTGTGTACTAATGGAAACACACCTTATACGTCTCGTCTTTGGTCAAGTTGTGAAAACACACTCACGTGTAACGTCTTGAGTATTGCCACCCCCTCACAGGTGCTGCTCCCACAGCCCTGCCGGTTGTACACGGTGGTGTTGAATCCGTTGAAGTTGGCCGTCAAAGTGAAGTTTAAGTCTCCAAGTCGTGGAAAGAAGATAAGACTTATTAATGTCCAAAATGAACTCGTGAAACGGTTTGGGCTGTTGAGATTAGATTAATCTCATTTATGGCTCATGCTTCATAATGTAAAGAGTAATGTATGTCTTTACTTCCCCCCTCACAGACAATTTAAAGAATGCAATTTAAAACGGCAATAATCAATAAAGGGCTGAGCGTTGGCGATGAAGATGAACGGCCTCTGACGAAAGGACAATAGTAAGAATAAAATCCAGCAAATTCACGGTTAATTTAAGTTTATCATTCAAAATGTACTTTTTTAGTATAAATACTAAGTCATTATTTCAAAATACGACATCACATGAATGATTTTTTTGCAGATAACAGTTGCACTTCTCAAAATGCATTTAAAGCATTTTGGAAGAAGTATTCCCAGCTGTCCTTCGTCTCTACATGACCAGGTCCACACGTTGGAGTGTTGTTGTTTTATTCGTCAGTAACAAACTTGACATTTTACCGGCTTATTCTTCTCTATATGTTCGCAAAGAAAGATTGAAAGATTCAAATGCTCGAAATACATAGAAAGAGATCTTTACAAGTTCTGATTTGCATGTTGAACCCGTTCGGTTATCCTGCTTTTATTCCTTCTGTGATTTAAAATAAAAATGTTCCCAATTCAAACATATTTAATTTAGCTGAAACTTCTTTATTATTCATGACTCAGACCAAGCAGTTTCCAGACAGTATGTATTTATGGGCATTATTATTATTATTTGAAACTTAAATTGTGTGTTTCTGCTTCGGTTAAGTCCAGATCTTAACTTGCTTAAAGTTTAGGTTACTTTTTTAGGTTGCATTTTTAAAAGCCAGTTTTTCCATTGCTGTAGATAGAATGACTCTCATCTGAGAGCTTCTTCGGTTTGATCGGGGGGGGGGGGGGGGGGGCTACATACCATGTTTATCATTCTCCAGCTTGTCTTCCTGGATGGCTTGTTCCACAGCCGCCTGCACAAACGGTCGACTCCACTTGTAAGTGCTGTCCTCCAACAACACAACATTCATGGTGTATTTGTGGTTTCCTGAGATGCAGTCATCCAACATCTTGTTGGCGACCACCGCCATGAGCGACCCCCCCAGGAAAAGTAAAGTGTTGTACATCTTGATCCCCTAGTTGCGTGTCTTCTTCAGTTTCTACATGTCAAACCAAACCGATGAATTAATGGCCGGCGGAAAGCGTTGGTGTCTGTGCACCTGAACGCATCCTGTCAATCGATGGACATGTGTCCAAAAGCAGAAGCAAGGAAAGCTCTTCAGTGACGAAACAGAAGTCCACACCTCTTCTTGATTCTCTACCCAGCATCCAGATAAAAAAAAAAAAGAACAATAGTCTGAAATTTTAAGGAGTAAATATGAAAGAAAATGTGGCTTAAAGGTAAGAACAGCAGTTAAAAGATAGAGATCAGTCCTTCTCCTAGCTTCGAGCTGGTCTACCTGTCCTCTGCACGTTAATGAACAACGGTTAGATAGAGGGAGGGCCGGGCAGGAAGAACTCCCACACCCCATCCGACTGATATCTCACATAGAAAGCTATTAGGAATATAATTCATGGTGCTTGTAAAGATGAAGTTTAGGATTTATTCTGTCTCAGTAACATCACAATCAGAAATACTTCATTGATCCCTGCAGAGAAACTGTGTGTGTTTTTTTTTTAATGAAAAGCAGAAATATGATCCCCTTTTCAACAGCGACTAAACTCTCCTTCACAGCTTGAAATGAAACACAGCTTTATTCATTTTGTGACAGCACATAATTGGCTGCCATGACAAACACAAAAACATAAGAGCAATCTGAATGTTGTAAAGACTTTCCTTCAAAGCAGAGGTGGGGGAAGCTTCTACGGTGAGAGGGGGCAAAGGCCACATGAGGCCGTAAAAGCGGAGGCTTGTGTGGGGCTGATAAATATTGTCTGCTATAAAAGCAGTGTGGATTAAGCCCATAAAAGTCGTAACCAATGTGTCTTCATTGTGGAAAAAACACGTTTTGTCCTGACTTCAACAAAATAAAAGCATGGAGTGCAAACAGAAACATTTAATCTAAATTATTAGGTTAATTTTGACTTCATAGTTCTGAACTTTTCTTAATTATACTTAGTGGGAAATCATAAGATCATAACTGCTTCGACAGTATCATGCTGTGTGACATAGTCCTGAAACATTCCAACAGTTATTGGCTCAAATGGAGGAACTGTAGTTCAGAAATCGCAAAATATCATGTTTTATTTCACTTCCTCAAAGGGTTGTAAAATCCTGAGCAAACACACACGTATGACGCTATAATAGCACGGTTGCCTTAAGCCACACGGTCATTTAGACCCATTAAGGTTCCATCAGAAGAGGATGGCCATCGCAACACGCCATGACAGTTAATCAGGAAGAGGAAACAGCAAAGTGTTAAAGAGAGCAGGACTCTGTGTTTTATTGTCTCATCACAGCTGTTTAATAGCAACTGAATGCTGTTAACTGGGAGACGGGTTCCCCTCCACAGGTGGTTAAGAGGGTCGGGTTAATGGAGGTTCATCTCACAGAGCATCTGTGAGATGAGCATATGGGCCATGAGCATATGGGCCATGAAAACACACACACACACACACACATCTGGCTGTTTGCTGAACAGAACAGAACAGAACAGGCATTTATCTCATTTTATTTATGAGGTAGGTCACGTTAGTCCAGTTTATGATTGCGCAATAGTTGTCTTGTGGCGCCTCCCTCCTCGTACAATATGGCCGTAACAATTGGCAGCTTATAAATCACATTTTTAAAAACTGCCTGGATTTGATAACACCAAATTGCTTCGATTTTGACATGCTGAAGTGAACTCTGAAACTAAACAGAAACAGAGTGTTCAAGCATAAGCACATGAACCCTATATATATGCAAAGATAAATAACATGATTTTGTTTGTACTGCTTTGCGTTCGTGCATAAAAACTTTGTAAAAACTTCAGGCCCACGCAGTGTTGATTTATGATGGCTGTGAAATGCAGAAAAGATTAAGCAATCAAGTGATTTACGGCGCTGGTATTAAGCAAACCTCCTTTTGCAAATATGCCCCAGCCAAGAATTCCTACAATCTATGTTATAAAAGAATGCAGAAGCTGATGGTGTCAGAATCCAGGTGACAAGGGTCAAACAAACAACTCACAACATTTGGACTAGCTATATCCAAATCTGACAGTAAACTGAAAGCTGACCTTTTAATATTTCCCAGGAATCAAATCAGAATTGTGCAGAATTCCATTGTGAAATATAATCAAGTCTCATTCTGTTATTCTTAGGAATATTGTTTGGATGCTTGTTCTTGAAATAATAATATTATTACTAGATGGGCTCTCGGGCCAAATAAACCAATTGATTCCCAGTGTACTTGGCTAGTGACAAATTAAAAGTGTGCAAGCAAGCAAGTTTGAGTTTCATGTCTGCATTGCTCCCATTCTGCCCTCTTGTGCCTGTGTTTGCTCAGTGGCTTGAAGCTGCTGGAGGAGAGGCTTCTACTCTAATACAAGTTAGTTCATTTTAACCTAAAACAATAGTATTAATGGCCAATTACAATAGAATACGGATGAATAAGGATGTTCATATTTTTAGAACAGACAAAGATTATTCAATGCAGAGATCAAAAATGACTACCTGCTAAATGTACATCTTTCATGCAGTGCCTTAGTATTTAGTGTTGAACAGATTCCTATGAAGCATTTAAATCCAATTCATATCTCTATTAAAATTTTATTAAATTCGTCTAATTTTCATACCATTTAGATTCACATTTCTTCTTATTCAGAGTATTTCAACAAACATATTTCATTTTGTGCTTCGTTAATTATTTGTTTTCATTACATTTATTTATTTTTTATCTTTAGTCCTATTCCACTAAGTTTTTTCCACATTATATTCATCTTTTTTTCAGGAAAACACTGCAGTCTAGCGTCAGCTCTTCAACACGCTGCATTCACAACACGCAACTTCTTCGGGAAATCACTTCCTGTTTATACTCTACCTCCTATATGTGACGTCATGTTGCATTGCCTTGACGTGATTGGCTGTCGGCCCCACTCCACTGAACATGAGAAGAAGTCCGAGCCTTTCGGGCACGCCGTGTCTGAAGGGACTTAGAAAAGGAGCATGTTTCTCCACAGCCTCATAAATAACTTTATTTATTTTAACAGTTAAACTGTCGGCTGAGCGCTATTTACTTTTCTTTTTTTGCCTTGAGTGAATGTGTGTGTTTTACGGTTTTGTGTACCGGAGAGGCGACCGGTGGTGCGTTCACGCACAAGTGAAATTTGTAAACAAGAGAAACTCAGGTCGGAAGAAATGGATAAATTGAACGGCTTCCAGTCGGACCGAAACATCCTCTGCTTGTTTGACGTGGACGGAACGTTGACTCCACCCAGAGAGGTGGGTGGCGTACATCGAGTACATTGAGTACATCTAATCCTAATCCTAATCTCGTTGTATATCCACTACTGTGCAATGACAATAACATCTTAATTTCGTTGCATCGCCGTGTGTAATGACAATAAAGTGCTATTCTATTCTATTCTATTCTATTCTACATTGAGTAAACTTTGTTCCTCTTTATTTGGTAATCTGCTCCCGGTGGATCAGACACTACTGCTGTCACATCCTTTGCTTCCTGTCCCTTCTTGGTGCCGATGCCTCAGTGACACTAGTTTAACCACACCCACTTTGATTTTTGATCATAATGATACAACAATGTTGTTGTTTTTTGCATTTTTCCATGTCATTTGTAGAAAATCGACCCTCAGCTAGACGAGTTTTTCCAGGCTCTGCGGAAGAAAGTGAAAATCGGCATTGTGGGAGGATCGGACTACTCCAAGATAGCGGAGCAGCTTGGAGAGGGGGATGATGGTGAGCAGCCCTCTTCCTGTCTTAATCTGTTTATACCATTAATCCAGATTGATCATAATGCCTCCCCTATATTGGTGTCCACAGAAAGGAGACTAGAATAAACGGGAATCATTCCAGATTATAAGGCCAGGTGTTTTATAAAACGCATACGGTTTAATAAATGACCTGATGACATTCCTCTTACAGCATTAAAAGAATGAATGTTAGCGCAGTCCTGTTCTCATTCGCCATCTCTTGATCTGGGCTGGTATTTTGCATCATGATTCATGCATCAACAGTATGTAGGTGTTTAAACGAGAACAACTGGCTCTCTTACAGCTGAATGAACACCCTGTTGCAGGAACAGGTTTGTCCATCAGTAACTATCAATCCAAAATAACAAGCAGGCGAGCGGTGTGTGTGTGTGTGTGTGTGTGTGTGTGTGTGTGTGTGTGTGTGTGTGCGTGCGTGTGTGTGGTTCTGTAACTGTGCCAAGTGTGTCAAAGGTAAACCTTTTCAGACTTTGTGATGCACGCAGCCACAGCTGCTGAATATCATGCTCTGTCTCGCCATTTAAGAAATCGCATTCCATGTTGGGTTGATTTTCTATAAAGAAAGTGAAATATTGATAAAGCGTTGCATTTTTATTTTATAGGTAGAAAATGTAGTCTAGAAATTTCTTCGGTTGGATGGGTTTGGCTGCGCTGCAGAATGTTGTAGAAATGACCTGTGAACTCTTTGCTGCTGATTTATCTATGTGGGTCATCGCGAGCCTCTCGTGCACGTTTTTGCCACCTGTCACTCGTCCCCTCTCTTTCAGTGATGCACAAGTTCGACTTTGTATTTGCTGAGAATGGGACAGTTCAGTGCAAAGATGGGAAACTCATTTCTAAACATGTGAGTGGACAAACTGCAACCCAAGTTTAAAAAAAAAAAAAAAGGTCTAAATGAACAGATGCATCGATTTACAAATTCCACAAGTGCTTTGTTTATGAAGTGTTTCCTTCCATTAGGCCATTCAGAACCAGATTGGAGAGGAGCTGCTGCAGGACCTGATCAACTTCTGCCTCAGCTACATGGGGCTCATCAAGCTGCCGAAGAAAAGGTGACCAAACTCACAGGACGGCTCGACATAGACAGATGTTTTTGACTAGATTGAATCATTTCAAACCAGAGCTTCAGAACAAGTGATCCGTCTTTTGACTATCCCTCCTTTGCTGCCTGCAGAGGAACCTTCATTGAGTTCAGGAATGGAATGCTCAACATTTCCCCCATCGGGCGGAGCTGCACGCTGGAAGAGCGAATTGAATTCTCTGAAATCGACAAGGTGAAATACTTTTTTTTTTTTTTTTGATTTCTTTTTTCAGGGTCATAAAGGCAGAATTCAACAAAATACTGGCTTTCTGTGTTCCCATGATCGGTGTGTCATGCCTCTGCTATCAGTACTTCTATTGCGCTCATTCAATACTGATTGATCCCCTGAAACGGATAAACAGCTAACGGCTTTTGAGAAAGTTGTAAAATCACCAGTAATACCTGTTTGGACATGCCTCAGGTGGGGTTAGGGACGGTTAGAGGTCTGTTGTCTCAGAGCCGATCAATGAAGCGCGTCTTCGTTCACCAGCAGGGATGGGACGAGGTTCAACACTTGTATGAAGGACATTGCACAAGCTTAGAAATACTTTATTGAACAGTTGTCAGATCATTTGTAGATCGTCGTTCTGCATTCGTTCTACAACCGAACGCAGCTCAGCAGCGGAGCTAGTCGCTCTGTTTGGGTAACCGTGGTGATCGCTGTCCTGGAGCACGGTCAGTAACGTCTCCCTTCTTTGTCTCTTCCTCCGCAGAAAGAGAAAATCAGGGAGAAATTTGTTGCAGCCCTGAAAGTGAAGTTTGCCGGTAAGGGACTACGGTTCACTAAAGGTGAGACAGTCCACAGTGGAAGAAGCATTTACATTAAAACGTTTAAGTGGGGCGTTGAGCTGCGTTGTGGAGCCGCTTGTGTTCAGGTCCACACGTAAAGTAACTTGGGCAGCATCCGTTCGGCAGCTCTGAACCGTCTGGCGCTGCTGCATGCTGGAGCGGCGGCCGTTTTGGTTTATCCATCAATGCATCTGACAGAATTTACATTTCACTAGTATTAACCCCCCCGCCGCTGGAAAAGTGAGATCGGGTCTGCAGGAATGGCCTCCTTGATGTTTTGTTCCCGGAGCAACACTCAAAAGACGGGTTCATATTCCATGTTCTCACCAGAAGTTCCACGCACGACAACCAAGGTCCTGAAGTGGAGCTTTTTGGGAACGTGTATCATGCATTCTCTTCTGTTTCCATGGTTACGTATTTACTAATCTCAGATATGCCAGTAAGAGGAATTGTAATTAACAGGTGCGTCCTCGGTGAAATAAAATGCCCCAGTGGTGCTGATGCTGAGGATTTCATAGCTATTAACACTGTTTAGTGGAGAGTCGTTTAATGACACAATCTTGTCTGTCTGTTGACCCTTTGACCTCACACCCGATGACATCAGTTAACTATTAGACACACCAACAGGGCGTTCCCTCTCGCTCCTTGTTTGCGTACATGTTCCTCAAGCTCGATGACGCATGGGAGCGTTTCACCGGTGAGGCGAGCAAACGAGACAGGCTGGCCTTATTTCTTCTTGTTACTAATCCGTAACGTGGAAGAGGAAGTCTCAATACGACACTCTTAGATCACAGAGCGCAACCACGGAACAAACACAGCGTTAGGACATTCACCTCGCGTGATAAAGCGGCGGCAGCCTCCCAGACGGTTCCTGGTTACCATGTTGACTCGGACTCTGAGGAAACGGGCTGATGTGTCCGGAGGATGCTCGGAGTTTGGAATGAATTTGTTTGCCTTCCTCTGTGCTTATCTACTGTGGTCAGATGATGCTGCTGTGCTCTGTGGTCGGCGTTAAACTATCAACCTGCACACAGAGTACAGAATGCAAGCGATCCTCTGGGATCCAGCCTTTGGTGCTAATCATGCACATCTATGGATGGCAGGCTACAGATGTTGTCGGAGCCCTGAGGCGGGGGATGAGGGTGTCTGGCACCGCCATGCAGAGGGTGTGTGAGAGGAGCAGCCGTGTGATTGGCTGAATGCTGCTCAGCTGTTTCCTTTGTTATTGCCCTCTGTAAACCCTTCAGATAAGAGCAGGAGGGGGATGGACGAGTGGGCCGATGAAACCGGCTCTAAAAGAACCCTGGAGGAGCCTTTTCAGCTGTTTCACATTTTAAATGTCACTTCAGTATTTTTCAAAAAATAAAAAGAATTCCAGGAAAAATAGAACCGGAAATTAGCTGAGCTGGGACAATGTTGTTTTCTCCTATAAATTGTTGAATGAAATGTAAGAGAGCTGATGATGATGATGATGATAATACAAATAATGATAATAATAATAATGTCCTGTTTGTCATCATGTTGCATTGCGTAGGTGGTCTCATCAGCTTTGACATCTTTCCGGAGGGCTGGGACAAGAGACTGTGTTTAGATTCGTTGGAGAGCGAAGGGCTGGACAACATCTACTTCTTCGGCAACGAGACGTCCGATGTAAGTTCCGCTTGGGAAATGTTTCCAGGAGACACAGTGATCAGAGAGAGAGAGAGAGACAGAGAGAGAGAGAGAGAGTTTGATCAATTCGATCACAAGGTTTTGTGGTGTCTGGCTTCGGCATGGACCATATTGGATTGACTTACATTTGCCTTTCGAAATGTTAGCGACCTTGCGATGATCGCCACTTTGATGCGGACTTCTTGTTGTTGTTGACGTTTTCAGTTCACAATAACAACACAGTAGGCCAAGGGAAGTTTTTGTTCAGTGAAGTTGTGAATCCTGATAGAGATAGAGTATTACCTCAGTTTGCCGATGTATCGTCATCTATATGGTAATTGCATCATTCCAGGATGTCGAGTGTGATCATTTGAGTTCATGTCGGTCTCCGTGTAATTTGATGATCCTCTTTTCAGGGAGGAAACGACTTTGAGATTTTCAACGACCCTCGCACCATCGGTTTCACGGTCTACTCCCCGATGGACACGGTCAGGCTCTGTCAGGAGCTTTTCTTCGACACTCCGCCACATGAATCCTGACATCCTGACCTGCTCCCACGCTGGACCTACTTGTAATCCTTCCTAATCCCCCCCCCAACCCTCGAAATGTGCCACTACTGATTTTCATAATATCACTCGTTAATGTGATTTCTCTAATTGCAGAGGGACAGCAGCAGGGTGGTTGCCGTTGTACCATAAATACTGCTGCTTGTTTTATTTAAAGGGACTGTAACGGAGGATGTTTTAATTAGTGTCTGAGAATCAGCCTGACTGCAATGTGTAGCGTGGAGGTTATCCAAAACGGCCATTATGAAACATGATGTGACTTCTAGTGAATTGGTGACTTTTTGGGATGATCTTATACTGATCTGGAGTCTTATTGAACGCTGCTGAGATGAGAGGCGATAAAACGTGCTAGGCTTTGATGTCGGAACTGAGATACGAGTGGATTATTAAAGGAGGTTTCTCCTCCACAGTTGAGGATTTATGTTTGCAAAGTGTTCTGAACAGGACGCGATCTATTGTTGGACTATGTGTGATCCCCTGAATGTTTTAGCCTGAGAATGCTGCTGGATATGAGAGGTTGTGTTTCTACTTTCTTTCTTTCCTTCGTTAAAGTGAAGAATTAGATTCACACCTAAAACTAGACGCTCCTGACTCAATGAATTCATCCTAAACAGCGTTTTAAGCTGCTGTGACCACGTCACAGTGCAATAATGCCACGTAAAATGCATTCTGGGCAGCAGGACGCATTAATGCAGTTTGGTTTCTTGTTGCAATTTTATCACATGCATACTGTTCGTTTGTATGTTTGTTTTAATCAGCTGCTTGAAGGGTATTTTAAATAGCTTTTAAAATGTCACAACCGCCACTTTTCTGTCCTGTCATGGCTCAGGAAATAAAGCCTTGTTAGTTCTGTCTGACATTTTTTCAACCCTCAATACTAAAAGGATCATTTAGATATTCAGCCAATTGACTGTAAAATAGGTTCGTAATAGATAAACATTTGTTTTTTGTTTTTATTCACTCACAAAAATAGAATTCCATCTCTATACTCGAGCTGCCAGGATGCATTACTGCAATTTTACCACAAGGGGTCGCAAAGCCCTCAAGCTGTGTAAAAAATAATAATAATACGAAGAAGAACTAATACATCTAGAAATAAATAACATTAACAGATTATCAGAATTTTACACTTCATCTTCATAGACAGAAGTTATCTTTAAATAATCACAGAAGATACTGGATGATGATTAGTTTCTGATTGATTCAGATCTGATCAACAATGTCCTGCAATGTGTGAACGACATGGAACAACAGGTAAATTTTTGATTGTGTGGGGGTTGACAGCAAACTGTGACCTCTTCAGTATGGATGCGTCTCCCTGACAGCTGAAATCACTCTTCCTCTTTCTGCTTCAGTCTCACACAAGCAAGTAAAGAAACGGCCCAACCCAGATGTGTGGATCATAAAATGCTTTAATGTGCTCTCAAGGTTCGGTAGAAGGGATGGCGCCTTTCTACCATAGTGCCCCCCCCCCCAAAAAAAAGCCTTTTTGTGACAGGAACAAACACAGATTGATGCAGTAAAATTCAGACAGAGGAACGGATGCACAGAGACTGTGTGGACAGACGTCATAGAAAATGACATGGAGTGCAGTGCTGAGCAAAAGACAGTGATCTCTGTTGGCACCAACTATGGAGGCATGTAATTTACCATCATGCCGGATGCAGCTAACAAATCACGTGATTTCCATTGATTGAAGGGGATTTAGAAATATTTTCATTTTTCATTTAAATTTCGCCATTTATAAAGTCTTTAAGGTTTCCCATTTTCAAGATGGATGAAAATATAAATTCTCATCCAAGGACAAAAACAAAATCAGAACTAGATCCAGCCCTCTGGCTCCTTCTCCTTTTTTAAAAACACCAATTCCTCTTTTTTTGGTTCCCTTCAGATGTGATAATCTGGAGGGTCACGAGTTTCTCTGCGAAGGCTGCAACGATAACTTTTATTTTATTTTATTCTTGATTCCATTTAAATGGAAAAAAACCAGCTGTGCTTTCTGCTGTGAGGATTATCAACTTTCTTTCACTTCAAAATACAACCGTTCATAAACCCTTCAGCGTCCACTACTACTTACTGCTGCATCCTTTATCTCTGTTGATGGAGTCAAAGCTTTTATTTATCTGTTTGGAGTCTAAACTGATCTGCTCCGGGTTAGATAATAAGTCATATGACCCATGCTGGCAGCCGACACGTGATCCTGGACATTTTTGAGTAAAGAAATAACAGCGACAAACAAAGGACGTAAAACTGAGACCGGGCAAAAGGCGCCGTTTGCAGATCTGCGCCACAGTTCTCCCAGTGTTTCACATTTGTCACAGATGACCTTGAAAAATGGAGCCTACAAGCAATTCGGTCACAATTAATCACTTTATCCTCCCATCTCAAGTCTTTATGACGGCCCTCGTGACAAAAAGCTAAATAAATACACCAATTCACGTTATCGCTGAATAAATTAATTCTTTCAGCTGTGAGGGTGAACAAACTGTACGCAAAGTGAATTGATTTGTCCACTTTGCTGTGTTTTAATGAAAGGGTTTGATTTAGAATGAGGTTTATGAGTCCCCACCCCGCCCAACCCTCCAGGCCCCAGCTCTCAGGCCTACGAGCTGATGATCTGCCCCGACCAGGTCTCGTGCTTCGTCCCTGGGTTGAGATGTGTGATCTTCACCTCCACCGCCTGCACCTTCAGGTTCTTGGGCGGGACCCGGCTCACCTTGTACGTGACTTCATCGCCCTCGACCGGGACGTACTCCCCTTCGATGCTGAAACAGAGAGCAGTCGGGACAGGGATGTGTCAAAAGGACGTTTTATGCTTTTGTGAGCCGACACAACAGCAGAGCATTTTCCTTTAGCTTTATGCTAACACACTCCGCATCGTTTCAATAGCAGCAAGAAAACAATGGCCTGCGCTGCCCGAAACGAATCTTTGAAATGAAATACAGATCTGCAGATTATCTGTGAGACATTTTGACTTTTAGATCCTGCATCAAAACTTAGAATGAAACAAAAACAGACAGATAAATAATAGTGTTTGTGTAGCTCAGATAATCCATGAGAGGCAAAGGCTGTGAAATCCAGATGATTTAGCTTCTGTAAGAACGGCATCTCTACTTACTCTGAGATGTGGACGAAGATGTCCTCGCCACCGTGGGAGGGTCGTACGAAGCCGTGACCCTGCGACCTGGAGAAGTTCTTACACACACCCTTAAACACCGGGCCCGAGTGAGCACGTACCGTACTGCAGGAGAACATGGGAAACAAGAAGGCTCTTACTAAAACGTCCACGTTGCTTAACCAACGTGCATCATTTCACCGAGATGATTTAGCAAGGTTTTATGATGGAAAGTTCCATATTGTGGAAAATAAAGTTTTCAAATTCAGATTTCTATTAACTCTGACAGGGAGGACGCGTTTCTGTCTGTTTGTAGGACCAGAAGGTTCTGATTGGCCCGGGACACCGTCCATTAGATTTTGGTTTTGTTCTCTCTCTCTCTGTGTTCTCTAGTTCATAACATTATAGTCAAAGTCATTACAGTATACACTTTGTGTATATGAATAAGCAGGTGTAGTACTACTAGTAGTATAGGTACTGCTTTCTAAAAAAAAGTCACTCTTTCCAGAGGCGCTATGAGATTGTTAACAACACCTTTATTAATGTTAATAAATCATTAAATAATGCTTCATACAACAATTATTACTGTTTGTTTTGTCAGGAGGATTTTGCATATGATGGATCCGTGTGTCGCCAGACGCCGACACACGGATCACTCATCACACTCACGCTGAGTAGGTGCGGTTGCGTCTGGTCGGTAATGGGCTCGGCAAATCCCGATGCTGCGGCTGCTCCTTCCCGTGCGGCCACCCCCGGCTCCCCTCCCGCAAGAAGGGAAAAGAGAGGGCGAGAGAAGGGTTGGGGGAGCGCAATGGGGTCCCAGAGGGTGACGTGAGGCCGGGGTCTGCCATATCCACGTGCAACCAGAGAGGAGCAGGATGGGAGGAGCACGTTGTGGACGCCGAGATGAATTGCTGATGCTACTCTGGGGGGGGTCCAGTGGGCTGCTGGCACAGCAAGTCCAGTCTGATTGGGACGCCGACTCGGGAGGATGAATCCAGGTCAGCTCCGTCACTTGAGATCCGTCAGAAGGATCTGGAGAAAGGAGAGCGTGTCAGTCCGGTGGCGTTTGACCTGAGGGACCACCATGCTCCTGCTGTGGGGAGGTGCCTGCACAGCAGGATGGATGGGCGGCTCCTCCTCATGATTAGAAGGTTGATTGATGTGAATCCCTCCTAAAGTTTCATTTAAAGCGGCGACGCCATTTCTCTTTGGAAGTTTGCTTTAGAGGTAATATAATCCCTCAGATTATTATACTGCAGTTTATCTCCAAAGCCGCCCAGAGCGCAGCTTTAATAAATGGAGATTATAGTTTCAGATCTCCTCGATGCAGCTGCACATGATAGCTGATGACAGGGAGCCGTCATTGAACACATATCAGGGCAATATTGGGTTACTTCTATGTCTCCCTGTTTTTATTTGGTTGTAGCGACTCAATCTAATTCATTGATTAATTTAACTCTGTTTATTTATCGCTTATTAATCATAAATCCTCCACGCATCCATTTTATTCAGGTGACCTTGGACATCAATGCCCCATCCTCAAGACCGGAACACAGAAGCAGCTGCTTTTATGACAGACACAAAACCAGAATCAATACAGTGATTGATTATATTGCATAAAAACCGCGTCTCTCATTTGATTACGCCTGTGTGCGCGTACAGACTGTTACTTCCGCCCACTCCTCCGTCTGCGATGATGCAGGCGGGGGTGGAGCGCAGCACGCGGCGTGACGTCAGAACAGCTGGAAAACACCGGCTTCTCTGACGCGTTCGTGACGTCAGTGACCCGTTCCCAAATGAAAAACTAATAACACAAGAGTACTATTAGACATAATATTACGGCTTTACCACGGGATAAGCGGCTATAAATAAAACGTGGCGGTTTCCACAAACTATGAGTATCAATATTTATAATTACTACAATAAAGGCAATGAATTATGAGAATAAAGAGAACCCAGAGTGAAGACATCCGGAGAACGTTTGAGAATGAAAGTGTGTTTAGAAACGGCGTTAATTCACTTTCCTCACTGTAAAACCGGACATATTAAACATTGTCTGTATTTCTGTGCTGTTTTTATATTATGTACACTATGTAAAAAGCGCTATATAAATAAAAATGTATTATTATTATTATTATTAAATTAAGAGCGAAACCTAATTAATAAGGAATTAACACCGGATTACAGTGGACGCTGCAAATAATTGTAAAAGCAACAACAACAACAAAGCCCGATTGAAACGGGGAGATCAAATGACTGCTGTGACAGAAGCATGGCGAGAGATCCGCTCCTAAAGACGTGCGGGCGGTCAAACACAGTGATCAGACCGACAGAGATTTAACGGTACCGTCAAACACACAAAATAAACACCCCGGTATTTAGCGGTGCCCCCCCCCCCCCCCACACACACACACACACACACACACACAAAGACACCCGCCCCTCCGCCGCAGGCACGCCAACACGCAGATACTTACAGCAGGACGATCAGTGAGCGGCTCGGAACCGTCGGCGTCTAATGAAATAAATCCGACCCTGCTGTGTGACGAGCGTGCGGAGCCGTCGGAGGTTCCGATGGCGTGATGCGCCTCCGCGTGCGCGCGTGAGCGCGCGCGTCACGATGACTTCACTGTTTATCGTGGACGTAATCCGAGCGCAGCAGCGCAGCGAGGTCTGAAGGGATGCCGGGCTGCAGTGACGTCATGGACTCTGAGCGGAACGGGCTTCAACAATAAATATGTCTTTAAGCAAGTGCATCAGAAATCTAACCCGGAGCCACAGGGCGGGTTATTTCAAGAAAATGTCACTCAGAAAAAATAATATAATATAAATAAAGATCGAGTGTGTTTTTCATTCCTTTATTGATTCTTCCCCGAAGAGAACCTGCTCGGTTTCCAGAAGCACTTTGAGCCGTTTCACATTCTGTACCCTGCATTTTGCTGACTCTCTCAGAAAGAGCAACGACATCATGATCTAAATAATAAATGTCAGCCATTATAAAATCTGAACCTCATGTGAAATATCCCAAATGAAATTAAATATTCATTTTCAGGCTGTTATTAAATATATACGGTATGTTTTACATGTGAGCTACGAACCTGCTGCATTAAAGCCACTATTTAAATCGATCAGCAGCCACATCAATCACGATTCCTGATGCAGACCCACGTTTCCTGATTTATGACCCCTAAAAACAGGGTTCCGTTTTTCCACCTGACCGTCCCTCATCGGTCCACTCAGTCATGATGGTTGGTCTTTTTAGAACCTTCCTACGTTCCTCCCATTCGCTGCAGCGCTAATTGTTCCACCACGACAGCAGCCCCAGTCCCGGCTCACAGATGGTCCCCTGAAACAACAACACAGTGAATTAAGTCAGGTTAACATTGATTTAATGTTTGTTATGAATTAGTCATAATTAGCACAACCAAACAAAAAGCACTGACGACGCAAAAACAGCACACGAACCTCCACCAAGCTAGCTTTACCATGACGAGCACATCTCTAAAAAAGCAAAACATCAGGGAAACCCACACAGATGTGTTCGGAGGCGTTTCCAAAACCACAGCTAAGGACTTACAATCAGCGCGTACGGCGCCTCCTTCTTCTCCCCGCTGTCCTCCGCCGGCGGCGCCGTCGGCTGTCCCGGCTGTCCCGGCTGCGCCGGCTGCGCCGGCGTCTCCGGCGCCGCGGCGGCCGGGCCAGTCGGCGACGTATCCACAAAGACTTCATCCGTCACACGGAAACGGATCTCCTCGCCCTTGTCCATGTAGAGGTCGTGGGCCCCTTCGTCCGTCTCATACTCCCAAAGCCAAACTTGCTCCGCTTCGTCGCTGCAGCCGGACGCCTAAGGACGGCTAACGGACAGTAACTACGGTTACACGCGACGCGCGATGGCAACGCCGCTCTCCTGACGAGAGGACCGCTTTGTGCGTCGCACAGAAAACGCTTTTGGTCAGGATACAATCTGGCAGGCTGCTGAAGCGACTCCGGTGAAATGAGAATGTCGTCGAAGAAGCCCATCGTCACTGAAACGCAATGGGGGGGACAGAGTGATTATAATTCCTACTTGTCGTCGTTGTTGTTGTTGTCGTTGTTGTTTTCCAGGCCTACATTTAACGGAAAATGAATAAAATGTGCTGAAAGGGAAAGAGAGAATTACCATGAACGCCCTCCTGGCTGCAGTACTTGATCTTGCCGACCAGGATCTCATCGAGGAAAGGGTGAAAAACGACATACCTAAAATGAACTGACGGGGAGAAAGGACACGCTTAATGACCTTTAACCTTTGGTGTGACGTTTGGGCCTGGCCTGTCAGCGTCTTTACCTTTGGTGTGCGACGCTCCATCTCCTGGGAATATATAGGAATCCTCCATCTTAGTGACGTCATACAAGCAGACGCAGAGGCCGACGTTGTAGACCACCTGAGGCGAGGAGAGCATTGCTGCGAGGTTTTGTTTACGTCCACGACCCTCACGCGCGCGCGCGCACACACACACACACACACACACACACACACACACCTTGTTGGCCAGTTTCTTGTTGAGCTCTTCGGCTATGGCCGCGTTGAGTTGTTTGTGGAAGTCCCACGGAGGGATCCTGACGGTGTCGACCATCTCCACTAACACGAACATGACGCATGAAAACACTCAGAAACGCGTCTGTGGAGTGAAATTATCGATCTGAATCGATGTCGCTTTTATTTCGGGACAGCATTAATTGATTTTAGTCATCGGAGAAAACTCCTTAATGGTTACTTAAGCAATAATTCTATAACAAACAATCTACAGGGGGAAAAAAAAACCTCAGGAGCCGCCATATTGAAGCTGACGCTCATTCACGGCAGCGAATCTTTACGACATGTCGCAAAACTTAAAGGCACAGTGTCTTCATTTTGTCATACAGGTATAGAAAATTGTTTCTCTGTATTTACAACTGCTTCAAATAATTATTGTTTTCCTAACAACATCTGTAAACTTAAAATTATAGGCCAATGATGAAAAAAATTAAATCTATGAACTCAATGAAAAATATGACATATTCAACAGCATCATATTATCATTCCATTCTGAAATTAAATGGAAAATAAGAAGCCTGTTCTTGTTAAGCACCTCGGTGTTTAATACATTGTCATGATTTTTCTTTGCTTACGATTTATTTGGTTTTTATAATTTCGAGATTCATATATCCATATTTGTATCCCACACATGTACATTCTACTTACATGCATTATTCTGTTGTCTTCACAAAAAATATATATATATTTTATTGAATAAAATTACAAGAGTCCAGGAGCAGTAAACATTAAGTTTAAAGTAAAAGGTCATCTAAGCTGTTTTGTTAATTTTTGACCGCAATATAGTAATTCAAATATATTCGCCTCCATTTCAACACACGGCCAAATGTAGAGTCCACGTTGGACTGTCACATGATCATTATTATTATTGAAGAGAAACACAAAAACAGTCCTTTCAGAGTTAAATCTTTATTATATTTTCAACTACATTTACAATACCAATTTAAATGCTGAAAAAAGGTCTGCAAGGCAAATCACCACAATGAGAGTCTCTGCTCGTATTCATTTTCTTGCGTGATCTGAACAAATGAAGCACGTTTAAAGTTTGTCTTTCATACACATTGGAGGAACGCTGCCCAAACAGGGCACACTGCTGCAGTCGGGCATGCCTGCGCTCAGTGCCTCAAACAAACATTAGAGCATCACACCACAGCATAAGCACACTGACTCACAAGCGGCCGTTTTAAATACGCTCACAGAAGATAAAGGATTTTAAGAAAATGAATCCTGCCGATCTTGGTGAAAGTGGCACATAATCAAATATTCAGATTTTTTTGAAAGATCACATGATAATTGTTTATTCTTCAAACATATCATGGGTCACCTTTACATCTCAGCTTTTCATTAGGCATCTCTGGCAGGAAATCTGATGCATGTTAGACAAATAAGAAATGTAAGCTCTGCGTCTTAAATGCTGATTACAATTACAATCATGAATGAATAACACACCTTTCCAGAAACAACACATCAGTTTTTATTATGAGAGCCCAGCAACCACAGACAGATACAGTTCAAAATCTGTGCTTTCATTCAACCAACAATCCACATTTCATCTGGTTTGTGAAACCATTAGATAACTGGAGCTTTAGTGAGGCCCACAGAGGGGAGTCTCTCTCACGGCGTCATGAGTCAACAACTCTCATTTACACAGGAATCTTAGTGTTACACCCTCACTCTCTCTATATACATATCATGTTTTATCACGTATGTACACACCCTTTTACAACTTATCAACTATAATTATCATATAATGTACACACAGGTCCAAAAACGTCATGACTTTTTAGACCATTTGGATTTACCTCAGGAAAGGTCAACATTAATCAAAGGCTGTTTCTGTAAGAGAAAGCAGAATCGAGTCGACAACCCGGACGGATACAATCCTCCCGCATGACAGGAAAAAAAACAGTGACTTCAAACACTCGTAAGCCCACAAGATGTGCAATCACGGAGAGATCCTTAATTACAAGAATGATCTTGAACCTTTATTTTCTGCCTGAAATCCATTCCATCAGTTTTGAAGATTACAATCTGTATGTCAGTCAAATTGAATCGCCGACAGCAGATGTACGAAAGATGTGAAATGCAAAGGACAACAAACGCTGCTTTTCTAATCCGACAAAGTGACAGCGTAACGGACATCGGGACAATAGATTGTGCACAAGTTTGACTGCAGACTTTCTTTTGCAACTGTCGACCAAAGCTCAACCTGCAAAAGAAGATTAACTTGCTCTATTACAGTTACACAAGTCAATGTCACGCACCGGCAGCTCCAGAGGATGGTGAGAGCGGAGACTCCAATGCATAGAGACAACTCCATGTTCAATAACCGTATGACAAGAATGTGTATGTCGTCTGTGTGGCTTTATTCCAGAGTTGTTGTTTTTACGTTTACTGACAGATGACCAACACAGGAAAATTTGTTTTCCCAAAATGGGGTGTCACAGCATGCAAAAGGTCAGAGAGACAGGAAGCGATCATTGGATTCGTTGCTTCATTTGACAATGAAAGAGGGAAAAAATGGCTCCAAGATGAAAACAGCGGCAGAAAGGAGAAAAACCAAGACGATGCTGAAGGAGGAGCTCGTCGTGGTTTGGTGAATCACAGCGAAGACGTCTGGAGAAAAAGGTTTTTCCTTCAGACTATTCCGAACAGAGACAAGTGGAGGTATATTCGTATGAGAAGAACCACTCAGCAAGACGAGTGAGCTGGTTTGGAAGTTAACAGTTTGAGTTAACTAGTATTCAGAACCGAGCTGTGTTACTTCCAAACCAGGCTTGTATACGGCTACGTACAATAATTAAAGACCAAATACAGAGAGGGTCAGTAACATAAAACACTTTATGATAATGCGTCTCACATGGCTGGTTTTACAGACAAGAAGCTCAGAAAAGATGGTGACACAAAAAAAACATCAGCCTATAAAAAAAAAAACACAGTTCTGATACCAATCTGTCAAAATTAGGAAACTACGTGTGTCTGTGCGTGACTCCGTTAGCTGAACACTTCTAGCTTACACTCAGTGAATGAATAAGATGGACACATTTGATTTGACTCTGCACAAACGATACCGCCTATAACAGAGACGTTACACTGCTAAGCTGCGGGTATTTATCATTCATGTAAAATAATTCTGCCTCCGGACCCAGAGTGGTTTCACATTAATTCTGTCTGTCAGCGTACTAGCCCATGCTTAAACGTTATGTGTGTGCGCTTTTCATTTGTACAGCGACCTCGTGTCGGGTGTGTGTTACTCGTTTCACTGAGAAGAACAGCTGTCCATACGAACTAAAAAGTCCGGCCATCTCGTGTTCTCACCGCATCTCTTCCTCTCTCGGCCCACGTCTCTCCACAGCCCCCTGCAGCCCCCCCCCACTAGCTCCTGCCTTCCTCCTCTACCACCACAAACTACATGAGCTGCTTCATCCTGTTAAGAGCCGAACCAGCCTGGAACCACTCTATCTGTGTCTCATTGAAGGTGTGATTGAGAGAGATGGACTCTTGGCCGCCGTCGCTGTGCTTAATCACTGCAGTCAGAGGCTGAGGGACGACACAGAAGGCAAATAAGTTCAAGTGTCAATCAATGGATCCTGTTTTTCTTCAACATACCGGTATGTGAAGGGGGAAATGGGGCGGTCCTTCTGGATCAATGCTTCATTACTGCACCGGATCACTCACCTTGCCGGGAGCGAAGGATTTCAGCCCGATGATCGAGATTTTGTCATCAGGGCGAATTCTGTCATAGTCCTGGGGGTCAGCAAAGGTCAGAGGCAGGAGGCCTTGCTTCTTCAAGTTAGTTTCTGTGGAGGAAGAAAAGTAGTCATTTCAGACATAATCACAAGATGCTGACCTACAAAAACAATGGCCTTTCACAAAGAACTTTAGAATCAAACTCTCAGCATACGTGTACAGAAATGGCACCAGATGACATTTGTCTAAAATATGAGCAAGAGATGCGTTTTCTCTGTCCCTCTGAAACTTGCCATGGATTCTAGCAAAGCTCTTGACGATGATTGCACGCCCTCCAAGGTGTCGTGGCTCAAGGGCAGCATGCTCTCTGCTTGACCCTTCCCCGTAGTTCTCATCTCCAACCACCACCCAGCTCTCGCCATTGGCCTGGATCACGCGATTCAGAGAGAAAGACGACTTCAAAATGGGAGAAATTGCCATCTCGGAAGCTAATTTTGGTTCAGCAGCATTCGCATAGAGAACTCTACAGAATATTAACCCCCACAAAAAACACCGTGGCGAGATAAATGAAAGATTGCGGGTGGAAAAAAAAAGACAATGATGCAATTCTGATGATTGGTCACTACACCTAAATAATATCTAGTTCAATACAACAGAACTGCAATGGGTCTGACGCTCGTGAAGGTTGTACCTTGTACTGGCGAGCCACATCAGGCACACCTTCGTACGCTCCGGTCAGCCGATTCTTGATCTTGTTCACAGCATCGTTCTCAATGTTCACCGCACCAATCAGAAGATTGTTGGAGATGTTGTCCAGGTGACCTCGGAATTTCAGCCAGGGCCCCGCAGCGCTGATGTGGTCAGTCGTACACTTTCCTTTCACCTACAAAGAAATGACAGCAATGAAATAATGAAAATAATTCACCAGATGCTGAAACTAGAGAAATCATTTCATTTAGTTGCCTGTTGAATGCATTTTTGAATTTCGCTCCAGTACTTGTACAGTCCCTGCAGCTTTTCTTCCATGTCCTGCTCACCTTGATGAGGATCCTCATTTCCTCCAGGTCCTTTCCACTCCACTTGTCGAACGGTTCCAGGAGCTGCAAACGGTTGCTAGAGGGGTTTACGTTTACCTGCAAAGCATCAAACCAAGGTGAGACATAAAGAATGCAGGCAGAGAGGTTCCGTCTTTAATTATTCACTCTGCTTAGATTAGATACAAATCAATTAAAAAGTAATCACCCTGACTGAGCTGCTCTCGGCCGGGGGGTGCTGGTAGGTGTCCTGGCCTGGGTCAAAGTCCCTGGAGGGCAGCTCGTCACCGGTGGGGGGTTCAAACTTGAACTTCTCCCCGTTAGGAGCCGTCAGGTAGTCCGTCTCTGGGTTGAAGTCGAGGGTTCCAGCAATGGCCATGGCAGTCACAATCTAAAATTTATTTACATAAGTAATGAAGTAAAACTTTCGTTTCAATGTTAGAAAACAGGAAGTGTGCAAAAGAATGCAAAAATAGAAGTCCTCCACTGATACACCTCCCTATGTAGCATTTGTGAGCTGCAGTCTGCTGAAGACCACGCACTCATGAATAAATGTTTCCATTTTGCCATGTACACGCGTGACCTCTTGCCTCAGGGGAAGTGACGAAAGCGTGAGTAGCCGGGTTCGCATCGTTCCTGCCGGTGAAGTTTCTGTTGTAGGAGGTGACTATAGTATTCTTCTCTCCTTTCTTCACATCCTTCCTGAAGAAAGTCAAAATATAGAGCATGGTATGTCTGTTGCTTTTTGTTTCACATGCATCAGTCAGAGGAGTTTTCTATTTGGACCTGGATTTTTACTGAATGGCTTGTCTCTTCAGAGGAAAGGTCACGGGGTCATTACAGTGAAATAAAAAAACATGAATGTGTTCAGAGGTTAGGCCTTTACGAATAAGGTTCATACCTGTCCCACTGCCCAATGCAGGGCCCACACGCATTGGCCAGCACGATTCCACCAACATCACTCAGGATCTTGGCCTGAAAGATGGACAAAAAACTGTTTCCTGCATATTTCAAAACACAACCAGCTGTATAAGCATCTCTAAAAACTTTTGAGACAAGACCAGGACAAGGGTAATCTCTGACTCACATATCCATCCCTCTCGATAGTGGCACGGATCTGTTCCGATCCAGGGGTGACTGTGAACTGCGCCTTGCACTTCAGACCTTTATCCAGAGCCTGCTTGGCCAGAGAAGCTGCTCTGCCCATGTCCTCGTAACTGGAGTTGGTGCAGCTGCCAATCAAACCTGCAAGTTCAATGTTTGTGAGAGGAAATCTGAGAGGAGAATCTAAAGTGCAGATAGTCGTATATCATATTACACTAAACAAAGTATTAAAAGTACAAAAAAGAACGATAACACAAGAGTGTCACTGACCAACTTTAACCTCCAGGGGCCAGCCGCTCTTCTTGGCTACAGCGCCGATATCAGACACAGGGTGAGCCAGGTCAGGGGTGAACGGCCCGTTGATGTGGGGCTTCAGCTATTAGAGAGGGGGGGGGGGGGGGGCATAATGAAGAACAGTGAGAATCCAATGTAGGATATGTTTTCCGTGTGCTATAAATAGTGGTTTCTAAAATTGCACATAAAACCATGCAGCATCATTAGCACACAACACAGATGTAGCAACAGCATGGACTAAACCTGAAGTAAATGCTGCAGCTAATTCAGGGAACGGTAAAAATCTGTGCCATTGTTAGAATAATGTTAACTTCTATAACTATTAACAGCACAAACGAAATAGAGGAGCCGTTATCAGCTGGAAGAAAATAACATTTATGGGATGTGGTGAAAGCTCTTGGGGAAAAGAAAGTTATACATTTAGTGATTGATCGCCTCGGGTAAAACGACTATCCAGCATACTACATTGTCTGGTGATGCGTACTACAAAGAACTAGCATACATACATACATACGACTATCAGGACTCACCTCGTTCAGGTTGATCTCTATGACCTGGTCGTATTCACATCCACCGTCTGGCACCAAGTCGTCTTTGAACTGCTCAGATAATGAGGCAATATCTGAGAGGCAATGAAGAGGGAAAACCACGTTGGAGCCGGTAAAACACAACGAGTCACAACAAAACAGAAACGCTCAGAGACTCGCCTCCACGGCCCGTCTTATCCAAGTATGTCTTCATGCGATGGTTAAAGGGGAACACTGATGTCGTGGCTCCAATCTCAGCACCCATGTTACAGATAGTGGCCATTCCTGAAGAAAAACATTCAAGGTTGGGGTAAATTACATCGTCCTAAAAGAGAATACATTAGTAATTTTAAACGAGACACATTAGTTTTCCTTCTTCGAGCGTCCTGTCTAAACACAGAATGTCTTTTATTCACCAGCATGTTTCTCATCCTTACCAGTGCAAGAGATAGAGTCAACTCCAGGGCCATGATACTCCACAATAGCTCCGGTGCCACCCTTAACAGTCAGGATGCCAGCCACCTTCAGGATGACGTCCTTCGGCGATGTCCATCCAGACAAGCTTCCCGTCAGCTTCACTCCAATCACCTGATGGATAAACGCATTCAGGTTTAAACAGACAGAAGAATAAACAGATTATTTGTGGAGAAATTTGGTGGTCAAAACAAAAAATGCAAAAAAGAGTTCCAGATGTCAGATGAAGAGAACTCACGTTAGGACACTTGAGCTCCCAAGGGATTCCAGCCATGACATCCACAGCATCGGCTCCACCCACACCAATACAGATGCCACCCAGGCCACCGCCGTTTGGAGTGTGGGAGTCTGTGCCAATCAGCAGCACTCCAGGGTAGGCATAATTCTCCAGGATGATCTTGTCGAAAGAAAATCCGCAGTTCATCACATGTTTTTTGACTTTGCATTTAATATCACTTTTTTTTTCTGAAGACGTCAGATAAAAGGTTAAAGTGCAGACGGACACATTCAGCAATCTGTGGAACAAAACAACATTTGTGAGTAGTTGAAAAGTCTTAGCATCTTGATACAGTAAAACGGTTTACCTGATGGATGATGCCTGATCCTGGTTTCCAGAATCCAACTCCATACTTGGCACCAGCAGTAGCAAGAAAGTTGTACACTTCCTCATTTACATCCTGCATTAAAAGTAATTAGAAAAGAGCACTTAATCCTAAATGCTGCTGTTCAACCTGACCTCCAAGCACGTGGTCTCCATCTGATCGGAATCAGCGCGCGCGCTCAGCTGAGACCACATTAGAACATTGTTTTTGGCTGGTGCCTCCGCCTACACATAAATCCTTTAATTACGCTCAAACGACGTTAAACTGTTCAATTCTTGTCAGAATTTTCCTTCCCCTTGAAAAAAAACTGTATAAAACGCAAAAGCATTTTAAAAACAATCTTATTTTTTATTAAATTCATGGGCAATATAACATAGTCAGTTCAAAATATATAACCGACTTGTACTACATTTCAGAGAACAATTTATTTGTATAAGCACTAAGAAAACTCACACAGGAGTCTCTCTCTCTAACTGTGTCATACAAACATACTGATAAATCTGAAGTAAGCATCCGATGCACGTTTTTGGAAATACGGCTCCGTTTGCTCTCACCTTAGCCCTCTGCAGGTCCTGAGCCCCCCCAATCTGAGCCTCAATCAGGTGATCACAGTGGATGGTGGAGGGAACGGCCACCTTGGGGAGACCACTGCTGATAAACTGAAGCATTGCCATCTGGGCAGTCGCATCCTGCATGGCCACACGGTCCGGTCGCAGGCGCAGATAGGTGCGGCCACGGTCAATCTCTTGCCCCACTGGATCATCCAGGTGGCCGTACACAATCTTCTCTGAGAGAGTCAGAGGCCTGCCAAGCCTGGTAGGGAACATTGTCGTATTATAGCACTTGTAGAGCCCAATGTTTTATCAATGTGGCTAAAAACAATACTCTAACTCATTTATTTGTTTTACATTTTCTTACTGTGCATTTTGCCTGTTCTCAAGAATCATGGAAAATCCCTAAACACCAAAAGCAGCAATGACTGCGTAGGTCTAATACTCATATAGAGCTGACAGAAGAGTATTTTCCTGTTCCTGGATTATAGCATATAATGCTGCTGCCATCAGTGAGAAGGTAGCGCCAGCGCACCCCAAGTTAGCTCTTTGGGCCTTGACAAGTCAACACTTTAATTGTAGCAAGGTTTACCACCCAGCTGTAATAAACACCAGCCATCGAACTGGGATGGAGAAAGAAACGCAACAGAAATGTTATGTTCACGTCTATCTCTGAACGGGTGAGTGCTGACCTTCTGCGCACAATGTTGATGTTCTCATGCACCTGCTCATAGTTAATGCTGGAGCCAGGTTCAAAGTGACTCATGGCCACCTTGGCCTTGGCACTGAAGGCTGCAGAGACATGAAATCGTCGTGCCCCGGTTCCAAGGGCCAGCTGGAGCAGAGGAAACAGATAGCATCATAAGTAAGGTTTTACTACACAGTTTAAGAGTAGTAATAGAAAGCCTAAAAAAACCAACAATCCCAAAACAATCTTAGACAAGTTCATATTTATTTTGTGCAAAATGGAAGGATTATTATTAGTTTTTAATACTGTGTAATCTTCCGAAAAAAAAATGCATTATAAAAAATACTGCAATGTACAGCTTTGTTATATAATTAAACACATTTAAACAGGATACCATTTCATGTTTGAGATTTTTATTGTGATTAGTTGATCAACAGAGTTGTTGAACAATGAAAGCAATCAATGAATCGAAGTCAAATATAATACGCTGGTATGCAATGAAATATGATACATAAGCGAATCACTAAACCTCTATGCTGACTTGTTTATTATCTGTCTCTTAACGATCTTCAATACTAAAACATTATACTCCGAAAAATTTACATTTTAAAGTATTAATAAAATATTTAGACGATAAATTGACTGAACGCCAACAAAAGCAAGATATCATTCAACAGGATGCAAAACAAAACAATTATGTGTTTAGCTTGTTGACATCCGTGTGAAAACTCCCGAAAGCCCCGTGCAACACAAAATAAACATCTATCGATTAATTAGATAATCATTCCCGGACAAAACACTGTGCTGCATATCAGTCACAGCTGTCGGGAGTGAACTGACGTGAAGTGCGCATTAAGAAAACTCGGTAACCTTGCGATCACCTTGCAGCTATCAGGGGGCCTAGAACCATTTAATACCACTGTTCACTTGGTTCTAACTAAACTCAATACAGCGCTCAACAATATCACGATAACAATAAAGACTGCGGTCATGTGGGACGTGGGTTTTAACTGTTCCACTGCGTCGCAGCCAGGACTCAAACGGGGACACTATGACCTGACTGAAAGCGGCTTGGTTTCGACCTTTCCGCGCTGAAAAGTCAGGTTAAAACGATGGAGAATAGACCGGACAACAGACTGGACAATAGACCACATCTCCTGTCACACATGCACTCGGTAGCGAAGCAGTTCAAAACGCTTTAAAACGTAAAATATCCTTTTCTTACCCGTAGCCTAGTGGCAGTCAAACAGTAAGACGCCATTTTGTTCACTGACAAAGATGACTGACGCCCGAATGTGACGTCATTATAAAGAGACAGTTGTGTTGTGTTGTTGTATGACGCCTTCTAGTAACATTCTCATATACTTTTTATCTTACTGTCGCTAATTTTATTTAATTAACAACAATTTGTATACAATTGTTAGATATGCAAAATAGACACAACATTTCATCAGCGAAAACATAAAAAAATATTGCTGTAAGTATCTGTTTAAATTTTAAATTTCGAATATATATATATATTATAAACACATCGTCTAATCAAAGTGAAACACTAAAGAACAAACTGCATAAACTACGTATTTATTTACACATCTGATTTTTTTTATTTTTAATTTTTTTAAAGGCAAAATCGAAAAACATGTAATATTATTTAATTCTAGCTTTACCAAGGTGAGAACGTCATTTCCTATAAACCTCCGGTAAATTTTGGTCGCTTTACAGACTGAATTGATGCTGAGAGCCCAATTATCTGTGGGTCCTCCCCAATCCCAGCCAATAGAAACTCTGTTGCTATCACCACTTGTATTTTTAGCAAATGGTTCAGCACCATTACGAACTATAAATATCCCTCCGCCAATTAAACTAGTGTCCATTGGGTAAATTAGGACAAATTACACGACAATTCTCTTTTTAATTTATAATTTTACAACATTGCCTCGTTACATGCCATACTATGAATCAACATCAATATCAATATTATTATTATTTTCTTTGTGCCTTTAAATGCTTGATCTGGGTTAATATCGAAAGAACATAATTTCCATTGGGATGGAAGTAATTAAGTGTCGATCGAAGAAGCTATAGGTAAATGACCTTTATATTGAAAACATCAAAAAGCATCAGCCACCATAACATGAAAAAGTAGGCCCTGTCGTCACGGGCGTGTGGGCGAGTCACACTGTATAAATACGCCGGGCTGTCAAACAGTAAAGTTTCTCTGCACCCAAGCGAAGTGTCAGCCGAAGACCAACAGGGGAAGCCCTTCACCATCTAAGACTTGGGGCAGCAGTTAAAAGAAAGAGAAAGCAACGCTAAGGTGGAAAAAAAATATTTATACGAACGACTCGACTCTTGATCCGAAATAATACACGGGAATTAAAACGTCAAGAGGGAGTACAAAGTCAAGCTGCGGCACCAATAACGGTAGGTGAGCAATTAGATGTCAGCCATTGCATGTGATTGGTAATTTGCCTTTAAATGTCCTGATCGACGGCGGAAGCGTGTAACTGCGTGTTGGTGTTTGTTATTCTAGGAGCCGCTTCTGTAAATAAATAAATCTAAGAAATAAAAAGCGCGTTGACTGTCATGAATGAGTGTGTCGGTTCTGGCCCGGCTTTTGTTTTTGTCCCGACCCGTCTTGTATGTCGAACTGTCATCTTACTCTACAGATATCGATATATATATATTTGGCTTTTATAAATCTATTCACAAGCTCCAATTTCGACCAAGAGAGATGTTGCTCTTGTATCTAAAATAGACCCCTGAATCATTTAGCAGTCCTTTTCGTGCCTTTTGACTGACATGGCTGCTTTAATCTCCAGGTAGACCCTTGCTCGTCGGTAAACGCGCTAACCTGTGTGGATATTGTGCGCTCCTTGTTTTTCCACCTTTTTTGTAGCTGTGCAACATATTCTAATCCAAATACGTATATAATTATGGATTTATTTTAAATTCAACGGGGATTGAATACAAAAAAGGCAAATAAAGCGTCCCAATCCTCATTCGTGTTGAGGTTTAAGGTGTGGTGAGCGCTGAGATGCAGGCCTTTGTGCGTGTTGGTCTAAAACCATCATTATTTTACTGCTATCGCGTCTTTCGCTTCTATCCATCTGAACTTGTAGCAGGATCGCTGTGGATCTGCTGCTTGTGCGCTTTACCGGAGACATTTGCTGCACTGGCTGCACGTAAACAATAATGATCCTACCGTCTATTTCTCACACACAAACCACATATGGGGGGGGGAGGGGGGTTCTTTTTTTATGAATCCAGCTACGTTAAGATGAACGCCAAATACGCAGCTCAGGAACATGAAAAATGTAAATGCATTTTTTATTTTTTATTTTTATTTTTAAGTTGCAAGCTGTGTTTTTATATTTCCGGCCGTGCGTTGTTTTCATGAGGTGACAAACGCTGCACATTAGCTGTGCTATTCCTCCCACGTCATTGGATGACATTGGATCTTGGGTATTTTATAATGAGAGATGTGAAACGCAGTACATCGCTGGAGGTAGTTTAGCTGTGATCCCCCCCCCCCCCCCAAACAGTCACCACAACTAATATTTAACTCTGGCACTGCTGGAGAGACATTTGCACCCTGCTGATGCATAATGGGGTCTTATTTATAGGCCATTCTACCCCCCATTATTCTGCTATGTCATCTTTTTTTTTTTTTGGTGTGACGTGGGGGAAACGTGACCCCCCCCCCCCCCCCCCCTGCAGCTCCTGTAGATTTATCTCTAATGACTTTGGGATCGTGTTCACGCGGAGGCATTTTTCTAATCTTAGCTGAATCCCCCATCTGGCAGGGGAAGAGAATGTGAGTTTGTGTGCCCGTATTGGGGAGGGTTTATTCTGCGCAGTGCATGGTGGGAAATGGAGTTCAGGCTAAACGAGCTGTCCTTCCATTTTGCATTTCTATGCATGTCCTGTGGTGTTGTGTTGCCTTTTTGCGTGCAGTCTTTAGCGCTGCGTTGACTGCGCGCGGCGAGGAACGGAGTGTGATTGCGTTGCAGCACGAAACGGGAGGCGCTCCGTCAGATCACATCCAGATTAGGAAGGATTTAATCCACGCAGCGCAGCAATCTGCCATGTCCATCACTGCAGCCTGCTCAAAACCAAAAATGTAATCATTTCTGTGTGTTCCTGGATGGGACGAAACAAGAATCCGACGTTCTCCTCCTCGTCCTCTCAAATATTCACCCGACTAACACATTTACGGCTTTCGCTCAAATGAATTCTTTTGATCGACGCTCGTTCAGAAGACGCGTTTTAATAAACCGTCCTGTTACAGGTCGAGCAGCGTTTACTTCACGGTGATGCGTTTGTGATGCTATTTCTGTGTGTGGGATTTTATTTAATTTGTGATCACGTGGTTTACAGATAAAAACGTTGTGCATGTGGTTTGTGTTCTGAAGAAAACCAAACTACAACGCGCCGAGTCCGTTCCTCTGCCGAGCGTTCCCGCTAACGTTTGCTTTTTTTGCTTGCCTTCCTTCTCTAACATCGGATCCTACTCTGGTTCTTTCCGGGTTAATTGACCGATTTCTTTCTTCTCCCTCTTCACAGTTGGGATCTGAAACCCTTGTTGCTTATTTGTGACAATAACAACAAAAGAACCCACAATCTGCTGCCCCCTGCCTTCCAACGTGCCTTTACCATGGTGACGCTAAAAGAATCGTACACTTTACAGTAAGCCGGTGTTCCAGTTGCGTCGCCTCATTTTCGGTATCTTGATCACTTTGCTTCTGCAACGGCGCCGACCCCGGTGCAGGCATGCATCTAGAAGTTAAGGTTGCCCTCAACTTCATCGTGTCCTACCTGTACAACAAGCTGCCTCGGCGTAGAGCTGACCTCTTCGGCGAAGAGCTGGAGAGGATCCTCGTGTCCCGTTTTGACGGTCACTGGTACCCCGAATCCCCTCTCAGAGGTTCGGCCTTCCGCTGCATTCATCTCGGAGCGCCGAGGGACCCCGTGGTGGAGCTGGCTGCCAAGAGGAGTGGGCTGGACACGGAGGAAGTGCGTGCAAATGTCCCTGCAGAGCTCAGTGTGTGGATCGACCCTTATGAGGTGTCCTACCAAATTGGAGAAAAGGGGTCGGTGAAGGTTCTCTACCTGGAGGACCCGCCGGGCCTCGGCTGTGACGGCGACGAGGGCGAGATCGGAGAAGGCGATCCGGAGGCGGAGGAGACGAAGAGTCTGGGATTCAACCCGGATGCTCAGGTGTTTGTGCCCATTGGAAGCCAAGCGTCTCCTGCCCTCATGTCCTCTCTGTCGAGCTCTCCAACACCTCTTTCTGCCCAGTCCTGCCCCGGGCTCTTTGGTTACCCCAGCTCCAGCCCGCCCACTGCCCACTCTTCCAACACCTCTACCCCATCTCCTCCCAGTGGGGGGTTACCCTACCTCCCCACTCAGCAGCCGTCCTCCACCCTTCCCGCTGCTCGCCCTCAGCCCATCACTTTCACCACCGCCAGCTTCGCTGCCACTAAATTCGGCTCGACCAAGATGAAGAAGTGCAGCGGCGGCGGGGCGGGGTCGACGGCTGGCGCCGCTGTCGTCATGCCGACTGCCCAGCGGATGCTCAGCCGCTCTCCCACGACCGTCTCGGCACCAGAGCTGCTCAAGCACAAGCCCCTGTCCCTCTCTTTGCACTCCCTCGGCGGTCCCATCGCCAGTCAGCTCTCACCCAACGCCAAAGAGTTTGTCTACCCGGGATCCCCAGGCCCCCTTTACTTTGAGGCTGACGCCCAATCCCTGCAGCCTCACGCTAGCCCATTCCAAACCCCCCACGCTGTCAACGCCCATCCGTCCTTCGACCCCTTCTCCAGCCCCCCTCTGGCTCAGAGCGTGGGCGTCATTGGCAGCAGCGGAGGAATCCCCTACATGGAGAAGCCTCCGTTCGTTGAGGGATTATCCGGATACAACCTGCAGTATCCGAGCCAGTCCTTCCAGCCCGTGGTGCTGGCCAACTGAGGCGTTTTTGTAGGATGGAGGCGACGATGCTCCAGATCTTTCTTTATTCACTTTTTCTAACAAGTTGTTCTAATACTAATGCAAGTTATAGACTTAATTTTACTACACACATTTAAAATGCCATTTATAATGAGTGGTTCCAGTGAATTGTTCATCCGGCTCTTTCTGTCCATTGCTGTTGATGTTCATTGTGTGCGATGGGGGGGGGGGGGGGGGATGGGGCAAGTTCCTTTCTCCCCAGTGAGTTCTGTGTTAAATCTTTTGCATTTAATGTTGTTTTGTGGGAGTTTTTGTCTTGATTTGTTTCATTTCGATGGTACGGGATCGAGCATAGCGACATTTTGCACGGTGCTGCTATTCTGCAGGAAAAGACTTCTCCATGTCCTGCAGTGGTGGCTGTGGGAAACTCAGCACTTTGCTCTGCAGTCTGCCCTACTTGCCACAAATACAAATAGGGGGGGGGGGGGGGTTCTGCTGTCTTGGTGTGCAGTTATCTTCCATTTTGTTGCAGCTCAGCATTAAAGTATTTGTTGGTGTGGTGTACCCGTTACCCCCGTACAGGTGCACATTTTGACCTTGTTGTTGTGAAACAGTGAATCGTCAGCTGGAACGTGTGCATGATGTGTGGGTGTGAAATGAAATGGGAGCAAACGGGGGGGGGGGGGGGGGCGCTTTGGGGGGTGTTAAGGGAGCGATGTAGTGGAATGTATTGGACCTGTCAGGGGACTCTGCAGCAGGGAAGGTCAGGGAAACCTTGGCCAATACGGAAAAGCAAGTCAGTCTTTGCATTTTAAAACAAGAAGGTATGCGTGGGACACCTTGTTTCTACATTTAAGTTGAGTGCATTCAGAGGAACACGCGCATGCAGAAATGTGTCCATGCACGCCATTCCAATCGGCAGCGGTTGTGAAGGTGAACAGGCAGCGATGGATGCGAGGGGAGGGGGATGCAGTGGGGATTGTGATAAATGACTGACTGCGACGGGGAAGGTTTGCCTCTGCTTGGAGAGGAGAAATGTTATTGGGGGGGAAGAAGGGAAGGCGGAAGGAAATGAAGAGAATCGGCACGAGGGTTCTGTTGCCCCAGTGGTTTCCTGGCTGTATAGGCTTGGAGGACGGCGCTTTTAAACTCCGAGCACGTTACTGGTCAGAATAAATGGTCCTGAAAGCCAAGCGCTCGAACCATTCTCCGCAGCCGCTTTAAATTCTTCAGCGATCGCCGTTCCTTTAACGGCATAGGAAAACAGAATATACACGTCATTCGGGTTCGTCTGTCTTTCGATGTGGAAAATACACAAAGATGAATGTCCTTCATTGGCGTGTCCTTTGTTGATGGCGGTAAGAATGGTCAGATCTTTGGAAGTTTGCGGGTTATAAATGTGGAGTGAACCTTCAGAAGGCTGTTTTACTGCTGTGCCCCCCCCCCCCCCCCCCCCCCACATTGTATTCATGAGATGCTTCACAAACAGAAGCTCCATCTGTATTCTTGTGCATCACGCTGAGGAAACGCCGTCTGTGCTGTCCGTTTCTGTGGTCCGGTTCCAGACTTGTACCATAAATGTTTTTGTATAGGATGAAACCAGGACCCGCTACTCTGGGTCTTGCTGGTGTTGCAATGCGACAGCTTGTCGTGTGCATGACAGAGTTCTTTCTTTTCATTTTGTTTTCAGGGGAATGCGTGGGGAAGTTGATGTTTCTGTAAATCTTATGATTGTAAGGGGGGGGGGGATGAATTTATACATTTGTTTTGTAATTTATTTATAATATTTTCTATATTTTTGTTTTTGCAAATAATCACTTACATTTGTATGAGTAAGACATGACAAGTCCAGGAATACAAATATATATATATATATAAAGTTCATATGTTCAGATTCTTCCTTTAGTTTCTTACATGCCGAGGTTATTTTTTCAAAAGAAATAACATGAATATATGCAAACTGAGACAAAAATAAATATGTACAGACTAAAAGTATTGAATGTGTATTGTACCTTTTTGGAGGAGATTTTTCTAACGAGACGGGTAAATGTATTGATTCTCCGGGGTGGATTTGAAGTTTAAAATGTGAATGTTTACAGTGGGTTTGTGTAGGAAAAGATGGCTGATCACTTTCTCTGTGCTCCCAGGGCAGTCCGGCAACTCCTCCCATAGCCAGTGCATTTAAACCAAAAATGTCCACCTTTCAGTTTCTCTTTTTGGGGCAGTGGCCTCCTTTTTTTATGTGAATCCCCTGAATATTGGGTGACCACCAACACTCTTCAACTTAACAAAAAACAAGTCTGCCATTTTTTTTCTTTTGTTCAACAAATTATTGACCTTTTCATATGAACGGTGTCCGTTCGACAATCCTCATTTTAGTCACCGGTGACCCGGTCTGACGTTTCGGTCCTGATGCTATAGCCATATTCCAGACTGTCTTTGCTTACACAGATGCTCGCCATTCTCCGGTCCAATGTTATATGCCATAATTAAAATGACCCTTAAGGCTTCAAGGGGTTACTACCTCTCTGCACCCTGGAAAGAATTCCAATACATCCCTTCAATAGGAACCGTGTTACAGCAGGTTGGGCAGGGCGATGGAAATGAATGTGACCTGTTGGCAGCCAACCCTGTTTGAGATGGCCTGTAGAAACGTCTTAAAGTTACATGCATGTTAAAATGTCCAAGCATCTCCTTTTTCTTTCTCTCTAGCACCAACCGATTGTGTTGTTCCCTTTCGCACAATTCAAACGCCGGCCCAGAAAAGTTATAAATCTGGTTTTCCCCCACATTTTAAGAATAATTATGAGTTTATTTTCAGACTTAAGGACAAACGCGTGTTCCAAACGCTCGACGCACCAACACAGGCTCTTCTCCAGGCAGGGTTGGACAATGATAAAACAAGAATTTTGTATCCTGATGTCCTTTGCTTATATTAGCGTGTTTTACTTTGCACTTTGGAATATTTCATTGACATAATAAAAGTTTATTTTCTATGTGAAATTTAACATTTAAGAGTAAAATAGATCTAAAGTTCAGATGATGTATAAATATAGTGCTTTCTTTCCTGCCTGTATTTTATTATTTTCCTATTTTCTATATGATCTGTACACCCAGTAGATGTATAATGATAATTCACTACTGAAATGCAATGACCTGTTTTCTGTGCTGCCCCTCGGGAATGGGGAGTTACTACTGCAGTTTCGTATTGTATTAGATTCTTTTTTTAAGTTTGTAATAAAAGAAAATGGTGACAAAAAATTAGCATGGAAAATAAAGTGATTGTGTTGACCTGATTGTTTCGTAGAGCCGTGAAACCTCCTGTGTGGGGGGGGGTGCAGACGTGAAGCTGAATCCGGCTTCCCCTCACCTGCCGTCTGCTAGTCCTGTTCGTTTCGAGCGGAGCGTATCGCAGATCAAAGATTATGACGAAACGAGTACGACTGAAATGTGGGTGTGGCATTTCCTCTTATTGCAGTAAACAAACTCGAGTGTTGTTTGATCAATAATTCAAAGCTGAGATGGAATTCTCAACTGGCGAGGAGGCTGATTGCTCGCCGCCCATCCCAACCGATGTTACTTAATGTTTCATCAGCCGGCGCCCGGTGGGCTGCCTGGCTGCTGGACCAGGCCGTGCGGTGCCATGGTAACGTGGTGCTGTGGCATTAACATGCGTGGCTGGGCTTCTCCTTGGCTCGCCTTTATGTTCACACCTTCATCGCCCACGCACTGCGTGCCGTCTCCCTCCCTCCCTCGTTCTCCATCTTTCTCTGCCCATCCCTTCGCCATCTTGTTTGCCCTTTCACCACCTCCCTCTCTCTCTCTTCAGCACCCTCCGTCCTTCCAAGCCACCTGATCCTAACCCCCCCGATTCCCAGAGCCCCTCCCTTTCATTTGTCCATCTTCCAAACACACACACACACACACACTCCTCCCGTCCTGCTCTGAAGCTGCTCGTATTATGCAACGCTGCTCCCCGGCGTGTCGATGTGATCATTACGCAACATCGCTTACTCTCCTGGAATACTGATGAGTAGCGGGGAGGCAACAAAGGGGGCATTTGATGACAAGGCGCCGGAATGGAAACAGTCATGTTGTGTGTGCATCAAGGATAAAGTTAAGGTTGAAGAAAGACGTCTGCGTCCATCCGCCAGACCGCATTTCTTTCCTTATCTATTTCTGCTGTCCCTCGGCACACACTCGATCCGCAGCAGCTGGTCAATGACTCAGGCAAGGTCAAGCCAAGGGTACGTGTCATTAAATCCAAATTTATTTCGTAAGCATTGTACAAGATAGTTATGACGTGGTACTGCGGCTGCATGTATCCCATACATGGTTAAGACCATACAAAAAAAAAACATCAAACATGTTCATATAAAAAGAGAAACTAAGTAGACTTAAGTATTTATCCAGGAGTGTGTCAGCTACTTTTAAACACACCCAAAAAACCAGTGCCAAGTTTTAAAACGGCAGTTAAGCTCTTCAAATGTTACTGATTTGCACCGTTTCCACGTGTTCCCACCTGCAGGTAGTGCTACGAATGCATTTAAAGATGTGACCCCCCACATGCCTGGCATTAACTATAGTTAAATGGCTTATTCTGGACAGGTCAATTAATGCTTTCAATTCACCAACAATTCATTCTTAAGTCACGCGTGGAGGTTGCTGTCACGGACAGTCACTGTGAAATCACCTTAAATTAATTTCTTCATCCACCTGGCAAAATAAGTACGGAAAAAAAAAAAGATCATCTGCAGCTATGATTGACTGCATACAGGGTTTTAGAAGTGCAACAGCCATTGCTGTCTATATGTAGCAGACTCGTCTACCGTACGTCTGCATATTAAAAGCACTGGTAAAAATCACCGTCCCTTCCTGGAGAATTTCGAGCCTGCTAAACATCAATAAGCGTCAAAGAGAGTGATCGCTACGTAAAACGCAGCCAGAAGCAAGTCTGGACGTCACTGCGAAATAAAACACATTCCCAGGGAACGTGCGTTATACACGATCATCAGAAAACTTCAAACACAATCTATCAAGAAAATACAAAATCACCAAACTGATGAGGCGTATCTAGATATAGATCAATCTTCAGTAAATAGAGAACAATCCACACAGTGATCAAAAGATGCTGCGTGAGGATGGGTGGTGTCCCGCCTTCTCTGCCGACGCCTCCAACCTACCCCGTCCAAACACACCTAGTTTTCAGTGATGGTTTACAGACATAAGTACACTTGGTGTAAAATATGCAAGAAAAGAAAAAGACAAGTTTACTGGGTTTCATGCTTTAGGATCCAAGAGTACAGAGGATCTTAACTGGAAGCACAAACGACTTTTAGGGCATTTCTATTGAGTATATCACAGAAATTTTACATACGACACCATCACTGAAATAAAACAAGCATTACATAATAGATTATTATTATTGCCACAATTATTTTTCTTTCCACGATTACAGTGATAATGAGCACAAGCTGACTCAGGCACAAAAAAGACACTTGAGACAAATAATCCCAGAACAGTCTGTAAGGTGTTTGACTAATTTAGCCACTTTGGCAAAAAAATAATAATCAATTTATCAATCCAGATTTAAGATTTAGCCAAATAGAACTAAGTTGCTTTTTTTTTATGTGCTCCGTTTCAACCAAGCCCACTTTGTGGCCTCGCTAAATGGCCAACAATTCAAAAGAGAAAGTGTTGGATGAGGTAAATTAGAGTACGCCCTGTTCCTCTGTCGTTACACGCGTTGCTGTGTGTAGAGACAAACTAAAACTATAGAAATCTATTTTTCAAAACAAATGTCCAAAAGCACAGTTTACCCATAGAATTCCCTGCATTGGTTTCATTACAAAGTATTGTTTCTAAAAGCAAATAGAATTATCTGACATAATTGTTATACAATCACAATCAACAGATGAATTATTACCATCAGAATAAATACAGCACTCTGACTAATGTAAGGAATCATATTGGGCTAATAAAGACACAGTCGGAATCCCCCGTTTCAGGTGATAAAGACCACGAGACAATTTTTATTTATTTACAAGAAGCAGTTAATTTTGGGCCTGTCTACATCTCTAAAAAAAAAAAAAAAAAAATAAAAATCCAACCTTCACTACATCATAACCAGGCAGGCAGTGGCTCTAGCCCCCTCTACCTGCAACGTGCAGTCAAATAAACACCCCCCCCCCCCCCCCCCTCACCGGTGAGGGCCCTGGAGATCATCAGACAAATCCCTTCAAAATAAAAGAATCTCGTATGCGGCTCTATAAACTGCTCTGAGGTCAGCAGGAAAGGAACCCGTGTAGCTCTAAACTGTGGGCCATGCGTGCTTCCCTCTCCCTAACAAGCCACCGTGTCTCTCATGGTGTTTGTGGTAAATAAGCTAAGGTACCTGCCACCACTATAATCTTCAATCTTTTTTTTTTTTTTTTTTAAAGGAAAAGTACAAAAAATGGATTTCACATGTACAGAACCATGGAAACGATATATACAAAGCATTTAGGTGCGTAGAGACGTGCATGTGGGTAACAACAAGGAAGAACTGCGACTCCTCTTTTGTTCCGCCGTCAACCTTTGCTTCCTTTCTCCTGGAGCCTGGAGGTGCAAACCGCCGACCTGCACCTCCCTTAACCATGGCGTCATCGGCTCCTCCCCCTACAACCTGCCGCGATGTCGCCAACCTCCTTCCTCTGAGCCTCAGCTCAGAGTATTTTAAAAAAGGAAGCACAGACACAACAGACACTACTATAGGGAAACTTAAAAATACACGACTTCTTAATCGTGCTTTGGTCCGCCGAGTAGTGCCGTGACGTGATTCGTGTCATTTCTGAACGCGAGCGATTCTTTTTCTCCTGACTCTTAAAACCACCGTGAGATGGACCATGTTTTACACGGGGGGGGGGGGGGGGGGAACTCCAATCGTCTCCTTCCTCTCTTGGTGTAGGAGCCAGGCGCTCTCTCCACAGGCCTCCCTGTGACCACCGCCCCCCCCCATGGTGCCCCACTTGCCTGCCAGTGTGTACCTAAAACTCAAAGCTTGGCATAGTAACTGCAGGTCAGCAAACACAACAGTGCAAATGTAAATTCCCTCGGTGTTTGTGTCTGTGTTGAATTTTTTTGCGGGGAGGAAGTTCTGCTTGTTGATTCATTGACACTTTTTTCTTCGCGGTTCTTTACAGCGGGCCGTACTTAGCCTCGTATCGGGCCAGGATGCTCTTGCAGCGGCCGCAGTCCTTCCGCATCTCGGCCACTTGCAGCCTCAGCGCCGTGTTTTCCCGCTCCAGGAAGGAGGCTCGCACCGTGATCTGGTTCTCCTTCAGCCGCCGTGCATCGCGAGATCGCTTGGCGGCCACGTTGTTCTTCTTTCTCCTGGACCAGTATTTCTCATCCTGAAAGAGGGAGAGTCTTCACGTAAAGCAAGATGCTACGTCTAGGAAACACACGCGACTAAAACGAGCTTACCTTCTGCTCGTCTGGAACAAAGACCTTCTTTGCCTTCTTGATCATGGGCTGCGGTTTCAGCTCCTCCTCGGAGAACTTGTGTTTGCGTGGATTGAACAGCTCTCCTCCCGGAACACTGGACAGGACCAGGTCTGTTGGATCCGGCTGAAAATTGACGTCCACCTCGATGGCGTCCGGGTCGATCGGGGAGGGGGTGTCGCGTTCTGCAGGGTAAAGAAACGTGCGCTTAGGCACAGAAAAATAACAGCTTTTCTATTTTCCTGGAGCAACACAGGGTCGTTCTTTTTACAATGATGGCTGTATATAATGCTAGCCATACTGCATGTCAAACAAATGCTAGTAAAGCTAAAGCACAGGGTCAAAGGTCAGGGTTTTATCTGTGCACATAGGCAACGATTATTAATGCTACACAAGCTAATATCAAATTACAACTACAGGCCTTTAACACGAATGAGACCTTTAAAAAAATAACAATTTGTAATTAAAGGAAGGCACAATAAATAAATAAAATATTTATCTGAAAATGTCAGAAATATAAATGTATTCATTTCATTAAAAAATCCATCAGCGGTTCAAATGTTTAACAACCATCAACCCACCTTTCTCAACTTTTATCTTCTCTTTCAGTTCCACTTCTGCAGTCAGCTCCTCAGATACCGATTCCTCTTGTCCTTCGTCGTCGTCGTCTTCCTCCTCCTCCTCCTCCACCTCCTCTTCCTCTTCCTCTTCCTCTTCTACTTTAGCTGGTTGTAACTCAGTGACTGTCGCCATTTCCACTGGATCTGATGTGACGGCAGAAGGAGCAGAGAGAGAGGGAGGAGATGCTCCGGTGGAATCAGAGGCTGCGGCGTCAGGAGCAGCAGGGGGCGTGGCAGCAGTAGTATCCGGAGCTGTAACCTTGGCGATGGATCTGCCTTTGCCTCCGGTCGAGGACAACGTCTTCTGCAGCTCCTCCTCCTCCAGCGTCACAGGGATGCCGTTCTCCAGGAGAAACTCATCCAGGTCCATGTACTCCAAGTGGAAGGTCTCCCCATCGTAGGGGATGGTCTTCTCCCAAATCGCTGGGGTTAAGGATGCTGACACCCCTCCGCCACCATTCCCCCCGCCAGCACTGGCCGCCCCGGCCCCGGCCCCGGCCCCGCCTCCCTCCACCTCCTCGGAGGAGCATAGCTTCTCTTTCTCTATTTCTGCATCAAGCACAGGAGAGATGAGCGGTTTGTTAAATGGCTGCCTGTTGCGAGTGGAATGTTTCTGCAGGGGCAATATCAGCGAGTCTGAGACACAATGCACGATGGAATTAAAAAAAAAAGAGTGATAGATGGAAAGAGTGGAAGGAGGGCGGACACAAAAGGGGGGGTGCAGCCGAAGAGGGTTTAATGAAAGGCAACAAATCTAGACCCGATCAGACCACATAGCAGAAGAAGAGCTGAGTGATGTCTCTCCGTGCACGCGCACGTGCACGCGCACGTTGGTTGGGAAACAGCTGAGCGCGGTTAGAACTTTTTGTTCTTTTTTTGTTTCCACAGCATCGGATGCAACCCCCCCCCCCCCCCCCGGTCATAATTTGAATAAAATTACAGATTGCCTTTGAAGATTAAGCACACACGAGTATATCCACATCAAAGTAGTGAATCCACAAGATGAAAACAATCCGTAGAAACGTCCGCGCTCGTTCGGATCTTACCGTCGTCGCCTTCCTCCAGGATATTTGGAGGCGGTATGTCCATGATCTTCTTCAAAACAAACGGACACGACTTCTGCGGAGCCTCCGTGACGCCGTTACCGCCGGACCGAAACGCCACCGTCACCGCGGCTTTGTCACCGGACATTGTTTCGAACGGAGAAGACGGTGAAACAACTGAAAAAAGGCTGCGGGTCGAATCTCGCTGCAGCTTTCAGGTCGTGTTTTCCCGATATCGGGTCTTTTAGCCGTATGAACGCGCGACAGAGACCCCTTGATCTGCTCGTCCAATGAGCGGTGCGCTTGTTGGATATTCAGGATCACGTGTGCCACGCCCCCGGTTGATGGGAGAAGGTGATTGGTTGCGAGTACTGCCCATATAAACGTGCCAGTGCATTTCCCGTGTAATACAGGAGTATATATACACACGATACTCTTTTCTATCAAGTAGCTTGTACAGCTAGTATAACTTGAACCACAACAAATGGCCTCAAAAAAATATAATATAAAATATAATGCAGCGACAAAGACCTTCCAGCCGCTCTAAACACAAGTCGGAGCGACACTCGTGGCCGAACACGTGACCCCGCCCCCCTCTGTCCACTCACGTGAAAGTAGTCTGCCAAGGGGCGGAGCTTCAATAGCTGCACGTGGGCTTCAAAGGCGAGCAGAAGACGTAACCCTACACGTTGTTTACCAGACCTACCACCTACCACTATTGGTAAAATTGATTAGAATGCGACACAATTTCTGTATATTTTAAAATAAAGCTATATTAATTAGACAACTTTAAAGGGGCCATTCAAAATGCAGCAGTCGGTTTTTAATTTAGGCTTTTGTAGAACCACAATCAATTACCTCACGCCAAAACGCACACAGGCTACAAACACGAGAAGATCTATCACGTTTCCGTGCACGTGATGCGACACTCTCTCTCTCCAAGAGGATATTGGTGTCAAGGAACACAATGTTCCACCTGCACGGAACAACACCTCTACCTGTCACCTGTTCACAGAGGAAGTCAGTCAGAACCCTTCAGCAGAAACCGCAGTACAGAATACTAGACTGGTACACGGTTCATATACTCCCCCTTATCCATCAAAATCCTTCCCTGACACAGATGACATTTTTGATTTACCTAAAGAGCATTTGCTGAGTCTGTAGTACTTTATTTCCCTAAATCACAGTCTAACTATTATTGCTAATAAAAACCAATAAGGTTTGTTGACACTGAAACTGACAATGTAAACAAGACAGACAAATTGTGCACAACAAGTACAGATAATTGAAATTGAACCGCTGTGTACCGGTATAGGATATGATCCAGTATATACAAAATTCTGCTATTTCATTTAATCATGTTTTTTTTTTTTTTTTACTATAAGAGTAATATAATATGTAATTGCTGTATATAGTAGCCTGGTATTTAGTGGCATTCATATAGAATGGCAAGAGCCAAAGTTTTATTAAAACGAGTTATCTAGATTCTAATATATGAATATCTAAATATTTTTTTACTTTCACTCAGTGCCAGTCAACACTTTGGACACGATTTAACTGTGTCCAAAGTGTAGATATCTAAAGTATGGAGTCAAACAATAGTAAATACTGTCCACCTATTACAAGGTGCGTCTGTAGTACAGTAGAGACACACCAAAGTGCATCCCAGTATTGTTGTGTTACTAAAACACGTGATCCATCTGGTTCATTCACATCTGGGGCTTTCGTTGCATGTTTCAGAAAACGACTTCACAAAACAGAATTACTTTTACAAGTCATTGAAACGTTTGAAAAATGTTCCTTACCGTCGTCGTCGAAGGCAGGGAAAGAGAAGGGATAGTCTGCCAAAGACCTGAGGAGATCAGGAATGTCGCTCCTCTCCCCGAAGACTAACTGGTTCGCCTGCGACATGATGAATCTGTGGACGTATCTATTGATCGTCTGAGAAACGAGTTCAGCTCATCAATACCTCCTCACGCAAAACAGCAGCTCACAATCACGGGGACGTCTACATGTGTCCAAACAACTCCTACGATAATAACACGCCAGAGCCACACCCCCTGGGATCATGTCGGCTCGATGACACTGGAGCACTAGCCTGTCAGTCACCGCGGTCGGCCAATAGCAGAGCAAGGGGGGGGGCGGGTTCTATTAATGATAAAAACAACAGCCCTCTTCAAGATGGCACATTTTTTTTACCACGCACGGCTGCACGTGCCAGTCCAGATGTGAGTCGAGGGCGGGTGTGCAGCCGGGATGCTACGCCACCTAGCGACGTGTTTGAGTAGTGCAAGTGAAACGTGCACTCGAGTTGAATTCACCCACAGAAGTGAAAGAGAAACTGTAAACTATAAACAATGGATTCGTACCTTTCTCACATAAATATACTTCATGAGCAAAAATAGTTAAATTACTTAAGCATTTTTATTGGATTTATACTGCATATATGATACTTATCCTTGAATATTTAGACCCATGTCACAAACGAGAGACAAAAGTATAAGTTATAGAAAGTTGGAAGCCAAATAATTCAACTCACTTTGTAAAGGTTTACTGCCAAATTACATATGTCACAGAAGAAACTATACCTCATTAGAACTGGTTACTAATTCTATAGAACACTCATTGTTTTCATTGCCATTATGAATTATATGAACCAGAAAAAGACACTAAGCACAGGGCAAATCAGAACTGATTAAAATTTTTGTTTTTAAAGTTTGAAAATATTCATGAGAAATATTCCTCAATCAGAAAAACTATTAAAATCTTTAAAAACAACAACAGTTTGTGTAACTACCACATGGCGAGTTCACCCAACGGGTGCTTCAACCTGAGCCTCACATTCATTAGTTCACCTTGACATTTCATTTAAATGACACATTTGGCAATGGAAATACGCATGCTCGATATTTCTATGAGCTTTATTGGCAAATATCTGCATATCACCTCTTGGGCGATAATTTTTGGTTTAAACAATACATTTGGTAGGCACAAACAGGTGGTGCAATTGCGCAAAAAAATTAAAGGGGAAACAAAAGTCACTCGTAAAGAAGAAAGTTGTACTTCCCAAAGTCAAACTCGTCAGGCATAACAAGCATGTCTTCCCTGGCTTTGGCCAGCTTCTGTCGCAGGACTTCCCGCCTGTCAAGCCACTCCTGCAACTCCTCTGGACTGTGTGCGAAGTCGCAGCTCACGCCGTCTGGACAGCCATGATCAAACCTGTCCAACATAGGCAGGTTAGATCCTTTTCATTTTTACCTGCTTATATAACGTGATTACTTCACTTTGTCAAATCACAGGATGTCCAGAATCCAAGAACAACGTCTTACTTGGGGCAGAGTGTGAAGCATGCGCCAGGGAAACGATGGCTCCACATCAGATCTTCATCTTCTCCCTGACAGTTGAAAACTCGGTCTTTGTGCTTCTCGGAGGAGATGTGCTGCTGCCACTGCCGCTCACTGTTACTGTGCCTACCACACAGGTGACAGTGGAAGCCGCTCTACAATGCAAAAAGGAAGACACTCATCTCGCTGATGTGCATAAGTAATGTAAAAAAAAAACATTTGTAAGTTATAGTGTGGTGCAAAAGACACTAAGCACAGTATTTATTGTATTTTTTTGGGGGGGGACCCACTGTTGGCTCTGCGTAGTCAGTTGGCATCAGGATGTCCTTTTGTACTTCTTCTGGAAAGGCTGGGTTCGCTCCATCTGCTGGGCGGTTATTGATCCTTGATGTCAGCCATATGTCGTAAACCTGCTGCATGTCCGCCACTGCGGGAACAAATCCAAATGTGGTAAGAGTCCAAGATGCAGGCAGGCATTCAAAACAAGAAATAATGTTTCTTGTTTTGAATGAATAAATGAATCAAAGTTTCATCTTGGATGCAAGGCAAAAAAAAAAATCCTTGGTTCTGCCACATCAGTTTTGATTCGTCTTATAGACGCGCCATTTTACAAACTCACAGTTATTATTCTTCATATATGTCCACATCTCCTTTTCCTCTTGGCTGTGAGCAAATGTGCATTTTCCAGTGTAGTTACATTTCCTTTTCTCCAAAATCTGGCTACAGATCTGTCGGGAAGAACGCAGATGTTCCAGTGAGAATTGCAAAGAACGGAGAATATCTGACTGAAGGCACACGTACATCATAATGTGCAGGGAAGTTCTTCGCATGTGGCAGCGGTCGGACCGGAACCCATTTACTTCTCTCCAAAGACTCCACCAGGAGCAGCCACCTGTCTTTAGTCCACCTGCAAAAGAAGAGCGGCTGAAAATGACGACCCAGACTCAACATGGTCATATTTATACACTTATTTCTGTGGAAACAAATGATCCCACTCATTCATCTTCCTGCGTAGCGATTCTACTAATGAATTAGACTCACTCACGTGTGTCTGGCCTTGGCGGTGCAATATTTGAGTGTTTTGTCCGGTTCACTAATCTGGCCGTCCTGCCAGCACTTTGCACAAGCAAACTTCATCTTCGTGTTCAGGCGCTTCCGTACGCCTCCTTCCTCTCCTTTTGGTTTACTCCCCTCACCGCCAGAAGAATACTGTTTAAAGAGAATTATACATACACCGGTATATATAAAAATAAATCCCAGTTGGCCCCTAAAATGATTTAATTCAATTCTGAAAACAGCACATGAATAATATTTATGATAAATATGACTGTCTTGACATCATGAAGGATTCACAACCAGTCTGCTAAAAAAAAAGCTATCACGGGGAACATGGAGTAGTTTAAATAAAAATACATAAACACTGCAAAGAGGGTCTCTTACTCTATTTCCTTTATGTTTTCTTAAAGATTGCTCCTCCATCTCATAATACTTTACGGATACTTTCACGATCTCCTCAGGGTTGATACCTGTAAAGACAAACACACGGCAATAAAGTCACTACTTATCAATAATTGTATTATTTTCCCCACTTGAACATTACACCTCTATTAGGTGAGGCGTAACATTGATTTGGAGTCTTATTCTTCCACCTTATGAATTTTAATCCAGTATTTAGCCTCCATTTATCCCCATTTGGCTCTCAAGAGACAAAAACATCCGGCTCTGCAGCTGCAAAACGTTGCTGCCTGTTTCGATCTAAACTTGCATTGCACACAGTAAATTTATTAGAGTTGAACCATCATTTATTCTAGCGTCAAGAAAAACGCAGACGATCCACTTTTAATAATCACACATTCTAACATCTCACATCTCTGAAGCTTTAACCTCTTTCAAACACTTGATTCTGGCGTTTTCAGAGACGCGTCCGCACCTGTGTCTCGCTGCACCCTCCAGGTTTTCAGCTCTATGACGGAGTGGGCGTAACTGCAGCTGTCCTCTCTATGGCAGCCATACCGGATGGCTTGGCGGCACAAATCGAAGTCGCACAGGAGCCTCCAAGGACGGACCTTGCTGTAGTTTGTGCTGGGGTTCGTCACCATAAAGGCCAAGCACCTGACGGGCACAAACAAAAACGCACGTTAGGAGCACGAGCAGGAAATGAACGAGCGCAAGACGATGTTTCGAACACTGGAAAAACGCTCACTTATTGGCATCAAAGTTGTGGCGAGCGTCCGAGTTGGAGCAGACGGTGTGATGGTCGTTGCAGCGTTCACTGATGAGTTTGGGTTTATGGTCGTAACATTCCTGAGACAGAAAGACAACAGGACAGGAAGAGAGGGGGGGGGGACAAAGACAGTTTGAGATTAAAAGGGCGACAAACATCGCATCTAAATCCATTTTTTATGTTTTGGTTTGTACATATTCCCGAAAAGAATTTCGATGTTTTTTACATTTCAATTGTTCTTGAATCACTTTTAAATTATTGAATGAAATAATAACCAATTAACGCATTACTTTTGTAATTGTTAGACATAAACAGGCATGATAATGTCCGCTGCGTGCGCTCCCCGACCTGGCAGAGGAACGTGAACACGCCTTTGTGTTCCCGCAGGAGGCGGACGATGCTGATCACCGGGTCAAGCTTGACGGCTGCCGTCTCAAACAGCAGGTCTCGGTCCAGCGTCCCCTTCCTCTCTTCGGTCCAAACATCGATCTCCAGCTGGTTGTAGCCAAACGTGCAATCGTCTCTATACTTGCACAGGCCCAGATCGCCAGACTTCAGAATCTCTGATAAAGAGGAGAACGGACCATCCCATTCCGTCAACGCACTTCCTCCTTTTCGATGGATTGGGTTTAGAGATTCTTACCGGTGCAGAGTACGAACGGCCCGTTGAAGGAATCGGCCGTACCAGGGATCGGCCGTACTCTGGTCCACTCTGAACGATGGCCTGTTCTTCGTCGACATAGCAAAATGTCTCGCTTGCAGCTGTGCACCAGGTCCGGCTTGTGAGTAAAAGAATATATCCCTGGACCTGGTGAAACGGGGAATCAAGTTATTCTAAAGAATGAAAAGTAGGAGCGAACGTTCTTCGATCTGGTTATCATACCATGCCGAGGGAAACAGGTGGAGCAGGCCTGCAGGAACTCGTGGGTGGAGGAGAGCGGGTTAGCGACTGCAACGTGTGCTGGATTCTTCTTCTCCTTCGTTGCCATGATAAAGAATAGAAACATTTCCCTTTAACGCCGACAGACAGACGGACAGACAGACAGACAGATGGAGCGGGCACCAGAAGCCAGGCGACGCTTCTTACTTTGACGTTGTTCTTTGGAGATCTCACTGCGGGAGCTACGGCGCCGGGCGAGCCCGTCGTACCTGAGGATGAAGCATGAACGCACCTGTAGCAGACATCCTGATAATATAATGATTAATAAAAAGGCACCAGTAATTAAAATCTGCTCTATTTTACATTTATTCTTATTGCCCATTAAGCCTGTATTACATTTCTCATGTAACTCAGCAGGCAGTTTTGTAAAAAAGCTATAAACATTCTAAAAGTTCACAGCACTTTCCTCTTATATACTGTAGTACTTTTACTTCATCCAAGCTCTTAGAATCCTTCAAATGAACGTGAGAATTTTTTCACGACAGGTCATAATTACCAGTTGAGCCGACATCGGAGAGCGAGTCGAGGCTTTTTCTCTTGATGGAGGCCGCTGGCAGAGCCGCCGCGGCGCCTCCGACGGAAGAGGGCGACTCCAGGGCATCAAGCGAGTCCAGCTGGGCCACGGCGTCAACACCGGCTCTAGAAACATCAGGAGTAACGCCGTCTAGATCGGGGGCCGTCTCCAGGGGATCAAGCTCATCTAGCAAATGAAGGCACTTTTTTTCCCCTGCGTCCACTTTGGCGGTTCTGCCAAGTCGAAACCCAGCAGCACTTGAGGGCACATCGGAGAAGTCATCCAGGGTATCAAGGCCATCCAGGGCGCCCAGCTCCACAGAGCCCAACACTAAGTCTGCGCCTCCAATGCCCCGACTCCCGGAGGTCGAGAGGTCATCTAGAGAATCCAGCAGAGAAGCTGAGGTGCTGCGACCGCGGTCTGAGAAGAAGTCCAAAGAGCTGACGCGGCCGAGAGACGGGCTGAAGAAGGCCGGGGGTAACTGCGGAGTTGGGCGGGGCAGGACAAGAGGGGCTATAGGTGTGCAGGTGGAGGTGCTGCTGGGCACTGAGAATGCCGGTTGGATGTGGGTCTGGAAAACAAGGTCGAGGAAACTTGTGTGAAAAAAACCAAACATTAAATAAAGGAAACGAACGGATGCCCAAAAGGTGCAAATCTGCAGCTTCAATCAGCTCTACAGTTTTCCCTAAGCTAACCATTCAAATTGGGAAGATCTAATAATCCGGCTGTTCTCTACCCGCCCCAAACCAAACAGCAGGCAGACGATATTAACAGAATAAACCAGTCGCGTTAATCGAGTGTCTGCAGATCCTTTGATTGACCTTATCCGACTCTAGTTCAGTAGGGAAGCAGTCGAGCAGGCTGTCTATGTCATCGCCCATCAGCTCCTCGCGAACGTCCGCCAGGTCGGGAGCCGAGGAGGCGACGAGATCCGTGAAGGGAACGGAGGACTGAGGCGCGTCAGGGGGCGGGACTGAAAGGATGCACGAAAGGGAGCGTTTATTTAGATCATTAATTCTGCACAAAACCCAAAATATTTCCTGCGTTGTCGCTAACAAATTAAATACATAAATGTGCGATCACTCAAATTGCCCGCGTGTTAGTGCCATACTAATTTATATCCCACCTGGTGCAAGGTCACTCAGGGGAATTTTACTAGTTCCTAGACGATCCGGCACCTAGGAAGGAGAAAAGTACAATCCAGAAAATATAAAATCAGCATCTGAGAACAGAATTATTAGGAGGAGTCAAGCTGAATATTAAGAGCTGCCGATACTAACTGTCAACTGACGGGTTTTCTTATTTAACAAATGAAAACGTGGTCGTCGTGCTCGCATTCTAGGTCACGCACGGGGTCGGCGTTTTAACAGACGGGGTGGGTCGTGCGACGGGACTTGCCTCGACGGCTTCGGCAGTCACGTTTACGTTTGCTACGTCGGCTGTGATCAGTGTGGGTTCCTGGTGAAGGAAACAAACAGCGTGAAGGTCAACGGGACCGAACGAGGACAACGTCGCACCACGTTTGCCCTTAATGCGACATCGTCATGATAAATACATGATAAACACGACGTCGACAGCCATCATCTCACTCGCCTTTTCGCCGACGTAGGGTTTCCGATGCTTCAGCCGCAGCTGGACGGCCAGCTCCTGCGCGAGTTTGTTCACATGATTGTCCTGCCGGTAGTTAAACAGACCGGAGACACATTGCAAGGATGAGTCTAGAGCAGTTAAAAGAGTTCTGGATGTACGTTGTGAAAAAAATACATCAAATACATCACAGGTTCTTAATTTTAGGTTTTAATCTGAATTAAAGTGCCCCCCGATCTCCAAAGATAAACTAGAACGGACAAACGCGCGGCTGAAAAGGCTTCCTTTACCAGGCGACAGATGAGCAGACAGTCTGTGGTGCAGTTGTAGGCCTCCTTGTACCGCCCCAGCGCCTTCAAGCAGAGCGCCTTCCTGTACAGAGCGCCGCGGCTCTCCCGACACACTTCCAGAGCGCCGTCGCAGTCCTTCACAGCTTGATCATAATCCCCCTGCCCAAAAAAAATAAACAACAACAACAACAACAAGATGGAAGTTAAAGGACCTCCTTATGCACTCATCGTGGTCGGATGCCGTGAAGCGTTGCGAGGCGGAGGCTTTGAATGAGATGAAAGATCGGTCGTTTTTAAAGATGTTTTTACTTTTAGATTTGCATTCGCAGTTTTCACCTCTGTGCGTTGCATTTTAATATCTCAGGCTTCTGCGTAAAAGAATATTCTTTCAGGCGCACAAATCCACAAAAGCGGGATGGGGGAGGGGGGGGGGGGGGTCTTCACCATGCTGTGGTAGGCGGCTGCCCGGTTGACGTACAGGCTCTCTCGCAACACCTCGGAGACGGGGACGTCATCCGCTGCGGCGTAACTCGAGACGCTCAGGCCTTCGCTGAACTGTCCCACGGCGTGCGCCCACTCGGCCTCCTCGAACGAGGCGTTGCCCTCGGCGAGCAGGTTGCACACCAGCTGGGTCAGGAAGTCCTGAGAGGAAAGGAGGGAAGGACGCAAGACGCCGTCCGCAGCCTTAAAAAGTCAGGCCGCTATCCTAGATAAAGCCGTCAAATTACATTGCATTTAATCGTTATAATCTGGGCCCGGCCGGAGTACACGGAGTACACAGAGTACATAAAACAGGAAGAGAACGTCTTCTAGTTCTTTATGATTTAACCGGGACTCGAGATGAGAAACCTTAAAAGATTTAGTTAATTATAAACTGAAGTCTCTCTCTAGCTGAGCTCGTTTTTACTCCAGGTTTTCATACGGGAATACGTTCAAAAGAATTCCGTCTTTTGTTTCCTGGACTGTTTTTCCCGCTAGACGGAGAGCAGAGGAACAAAAACCAAAAAGCTGTCGCCTTGCAGCGGTAAGGTACCGGGTTCTAACCCCACCTGTGTCCGCCTGGGTTTCCTCCGGCTTCCTCCCACCTCTAAAAAACACGCAATTTTGGAAAATTGATCACTCCAAATTGTCCATGGTGTTTTGAGTCTGTCTGTGTGTGGCCCCCGCGATGCACTGGCGACACGTCCGGGGTGTATCCCCCGCCTCTCTCGCGCATAGCAAGCCGGGATAGGCTCCACATCCATCACAATGGATCGATGGATAACTTGGATGTTTTTACTCGTTCGAAGACACTACTTAATATCCCCCCCCCCCCCCCCCCCCAAAGGGGGCTCCGGAGGCGGTACCTGGTAGTGCTCGGGGTCCGGGTAGGGCAGGTTGGACCTGAAACACAAGATGGACGCGTTTAGCGCTGGTGGAGCGTCCCGGTCTGCGCCGGAGCACCGACATCTCACCGGATGAACGTCAGAGATCGGTTTATCTGATCTCTGCGTCTCTGCCTCGCCGGATCCATAGTTTGGTCAAACCGACCACGTGCGCGCGTCGTTCTCACTCCGGGAATACGGCTGGCGCGCACCCGCTTCTTCCTGTGAAAGCACAACGCGCGTAAAAGACGCGCGGCCGGTTACCGTTTATTATTATTATTATTTCACAAACTCCGAACCCCCCCCCCCACCATCACGCGTATCACCTGCTGCCATGACTCCGGACACGGACACGGACACACACACACACACACACACACCTACCTGGTGGAATGAGGAAGTTCATTTGAATAAAAGTTTAAAAGTGATTTAGTTCGTGTCCGGGGAGGGAAGACGCGGAATCTATCGGTGCGTGATGACGATGAACACCGAGCCGACGAGGAAGAGGAGGCAGGACTTTTAGCTTTCGATTTCCAGCAAATCCAGTTGCTGAACCAGCCCCCAGTCTGCCTCTTCTTCTTCTTCGTCCTCTATTTCTGTTATCTGTTACTACTTCTTCTTCTTTGCTTTTTGGATGGCAAGACCAACTTCCAGGCGCACAACGCCACCCGAAGGATCGATAGTTTCATGAGACTATAAAGAAATATTGTATTAATTTAAATTAAAATGAATAATATTTATGTGTGTATATATATACATAAATATAATACATCATTTTTAAATTGTTGCAGTTTCGGTCATGGCTCCATAAGAGACGAGCAAAAAAAAATGCATGAATTACTAATATATATATACAAGTAAATAAATGTTAATATAAATACAAAAATGTAAAACAAGGTTAATTTTATTTAATGTTATTAATAAAATATAATAGGCTAGTCTGCTAAGAGGGCAGGTGGCGGTCACAGTCACATTAAAAATAAATTGCATAATAAATTGACTGACTTTATAAATGTTGTCATTTTTGGGATTATATGCAGATAAATTAAAAGATGGGCTCCCTCAATCCCTGCAGATTAATGTCGAGTGAATATTGTATACAAATATAAAATGCACCGACAGTTTCTTGTCAGTCCAGCGCCTTACTTTCCGGTGCTCCAGGAGGGAAATGGAAACCATTTCTAATTCACGACACCTCAAATGTCATGGCAAGAGGAAGTCACTGTTGAAGTATTTCACGTTTAATTTTCCATACCGATCTATAGGATGCATCGATCTGTTGCCTCCAGTATCTCTGAGCTGCAGCATAATGCTCATCCAAACAAATGAGAGGTTTTCAATAATTTAATGGAATATCAACATTATATAAAAGCATGAAAACATTCACAACATGCTTTATTAAAATCACTGGAAACACTGCGGCCACGCAGTGCTGGAGTGAGCACGACACCTCGTGACAAGATAAAAAAAAAGGTAGGCATGATATGGCAACATAAGGACATGTTAAGCACACTGTGGTATGGCTTATTTAAATTACATTCACATTTTTGCTTTAGAAGAAAAAATAAAAAACCTAAAAGAAAAATAAAAGCCGTTTCATCTGAACAGAGAAAAGTTAAGCAGGCGGGATATAAGACGTGGCAAACAAAGTATCATTAAGGTCAATCTGCAGTAAAAATGCAACATTTGTTGGATTGTTAATAAAAATAAAAATGCATTGAAATCAAAATTTTGCCTCATTCGTAGCAGGATGCACAGCATTCATGAGCCAACCTTTGTTTGACCTTTCACATTAAAACCACGACCATGCAGCCGCATCCACCCTCCACATAACTTAAATAATACTACGGTACCACCAAAGGTCCGAGGTCATCTCACTGGCCAATGTGACACAAGTTAAAACTAAAGATTTCAAACTTCCCCATAATCCTCCAAACAGCAAGTCTGGGTTCCCTCGGTACGATGGGCAAATGCCACATTTTGTCCTGAAGCAATAAATATCCAACAAGTAGGTTTTGTTCACAGCAAAAGGATGTTAATATGCATGAATAAAAAGAGTTGCTTGTGTTGGCACAGGAAATCTAATTTTCCTTGAATAAATTAGAAACAAACGTCACTGTCAGTGGCATCGCTCCAAACTGTTCAACATCCGGCCCAAGTCAGTTCATCCAAATGGAACAAAGGCAAAACCTCAATACAAGTGAGTCACCCAAACACAAGACAGTCTCATGCTAACACCACAACAGTCACACAGACAACAGTGACATCCAATACATTTAGGTTGAAGCAGCTTTAAAATGGCAGGTTGTGGCTGTTAGATGGGCGAGTGAGCACCAGAGCACATCGTGGTACATGCAATCATCACTGGGGCCCATCTGGGCCTAATTTACACGCCAGATACGCTTCCTCATGCATCAAAACCCAAAAGCAGCATTTGGGAATGTTTACTTCATGTTTGCTCTCTGAAGGTCACATCTAGTTTGTTAAGATGCGTGTGTGCGTGTGTGCGTGTGTGTGTGTGTGGAAAGGGGTTGGGCAGTAATAAGTGCAAGTAACATTTTTCCAAGGAACAGAAAAACACACCAATGACTCAAAGGACAATAAGCTCTGTGTGTTTGTGTGTGTTTGTGAGTGCGCACACACACACACTCTGGCCCAAACTCACAAATCTCTCTGTCTTTATTTTCCGCAGGGGAAAGAGCAAGATCAGAGGAAAAAAAGACAGCGTGGCAGGTGATCAAACAATAAAATTCAGAGCTTGACCTGTAAATAAAACACTTCATTAAAATTCCCTTCAGTGCAGAAACCAAAGGATAAAAAGACGGTTTGGAACCACCGATTTCCTCCTAGTGGAATATCAGATTTTGTATAAAACGCTGGTGGTGTAGTTAAAACTAAAACAAGCTGGCGTCACCATGTCCGCCTTGGCGGGGCTTAGGTACCGCTGAGCGATGCGACGGCTGAGGTAGAGCAGCACCCGACCGTCCTCCTCGCCGAGCCCCAGCTGCTCCCGCAGGAAGCAGCGCCGCCGGCCCTCCGCCGCCTCGGGCCCCTCGGTGAAGCTGACCGGCAGGTGGAGGTGGTGGGTGAAGGTCAGCAGGAAAGCCTTGGCTGCCAGGCGACAGAGCGCGCTCTGCAAATGGAGGAAGTAGGTGGAGCCACGGCGGATGGACGTTCGGCGATCGGACACGTTGGCGAGGAGACGGCCTTGATAAGGAGGGCAGCGCAAAGTCTTCTGGTCCGCATCCAGGACGGAGACGTAGCGGCTGTAGCGGGACAGCGAGTAAAACATGCTGGAGCCCACGGGGGACGCCACTCTGTGGGGACACAGACGGACACGTTGCTTGGTTTGATTTCATTCAGCCATAAACGAAGCCTCTTTTTTCTGGTCCAGCGTAAAAGCCACTGGAGGGCAGCAGCAAAATGCGCATTGCAGACCACATACAACCAGCGATTACTATTATGCACCTGACAATGGTTGCTGCGTCGTGCACAGAGCCCCAAAGACGTGCATTTACAGGGTATAGCGGAGGATGGGCCACACCATTTTACATTTTTAATAAAGGAGTTATAGTTCACACCACACACAGAAACACCCGAGGTGGATTTGCGTTTGTCTACGTGGACGCATTCTACAATAAATCAGATCAAAACGATTCAGTCAATAAGTGGCGACGGCTCAGGGGACCCAAACTCGTAACATTAGAAGGCGCATAACATACGACTCTGGAATCACGAGGAGGCGAGATTTGCTTTCCATTAGCAACTATTGAAAGATCAAATATTTTTAAATTACAATATCGTCATTCCACGGCGGGGGGGGGGGATTGGTTGTGTGAGTCATTGAGTGCCGAGACGGAGGAGATGACTAAGACACAACACAACCAGAGGAGAGGAACACACCGTCTCCCAACACCGTACGAAGCACCGGTGATCCGATTTCAGTACACGTACATCATCATCATGCATGCCATTAAAAAAAAAAATATTGCAATGCAATATACATCAAAACACACAACTTTTTAAAACAGACTACAAAAGCAAACGTCGTGAATCGGTGAAGCTTACGGTCGACGGCGTTTTAAAAGAGGACATACCTTTGCAATCCAATGAGTTTCCACCTCTGGAGGTCGTTGAGCGTGAACGGGCAGGACAGCCAGGCTTGCACCCTCTCGCCACACCTCCCAGGAGCCGGCACAAAGAGGGCCAGCGCACCGACCAGCCTTCGGACCCGTCCCTCGTCTGCACCGAGCACCACCAGCGTCCTGCCGCTCAGCAGGCACCACAGGGCTTGCGTGGCGAACGGGTACTGTCGCACGAACCTCAAGGCGCCTTGTGCGGCTTTCTTTTTCTGACGCGGGGTCACCGCGGCCCCGTAGCCGAGAGGCGACGCCGCTCGATCGGAGCCCGCAGAAGCACTCATGGTGTAGTCTGACCCATCGTCCGCGGAGGTGCCGGACACGCCATCTGCGAGGAGCCCCGCGGCGGGCCTCTCCGAGGACGGAGAACCCACCGCGTAGTCCTCCTGGAGCGGAAGCAGGGCGTGGGGCTCCTGGTTGACCACCGGGTTTGGACAGGGCGGCGAACGGGAGATTTGGTCTCGGCGAGGCACCGACTCTGGGCCGGAGGCCTCGTAAAGGAGCCCATCTTGGGCCATGCAACATGCTGCGTCTGCTGGAATCAACAAATCAGACTCAATCTCACAAGTCCCATTAGCGACTCCCTCAGACGCATCGTCCCTGCTGGCGTCCGGCTCAGACATCACGTCCAGCAAAGACACGGGCGTCTGGTCTCCCTCGTCCTCCCCAGCCGTGGTCTCGATATCTTCACTGCTGCTCTCCCTTTCCAGATCAGCATTATGGTCAGCGTCAGGGGTCAGATCAGAATCAGGATCGGGATCAGGATCAGGGGCGTCCAACATCATACTTGCCGGATCCTGTCGTCTCCCGGCTCGACTCGTCCCACTGTCACCGCTGCTGAAGCTTCCTTTGGCCTCTTCTGAACTCTCCTCGCCCTCCAGTGGGGCGGACTCCAGACGGGCCTCCACGAGCCCAAGTTCACGCATCCTTTGAGAATTGCGGGCCTCGGGCGCTGGGTGTTGGGGATCCGGAAAGGCCAAACCATCTAGCTCTAGAGGTTCTGGTCCGAGCACAATCGGAGGGGGATTCAAGAGCGTGTAGTTGTCTAGAGCGTGGTTCACAGCACAGAAGGGTCTCAGTGCCCGCCCTTCATCCTCATCATCACCAAGCCCTTCCTCAAACAGGAAGTTGGTGACTCTCTGTTTCCTGCGTAACGCCCCGTCCAGGCGGCGAGTGTGCAGGTAGCTCAGGTCCCCCCGGAAACTCTTCTCCGTCGCCTTCAGGAGCTCCACAGTCGACGCGTAGAAAGTATCGTCGCACAGTTCTCGCAGCGTCTTCAGGCGCTTGTCGAAACACTTTGCAGACTTGGCTTTGATCAGCCGCGGCGTGTAGGACGGCCCGTGCTTAACCGCCGCCTCTCGCTCGTCACCAAATCCCCGTTCATCATCGACGCGACCCCGCCCTTCGTCGCCGCAGCTGAAAGGCTTGGCAAGCTGGCCGTGTTTCTCCAGAAGCTCCTCGCACTCGCCCAAGCAATCCGCGACGCACCTCTGGCAGGCGGCGGCGGCGGCGGCGGCGTGCGGATCCCGACGGGGGCGCTGGTGGTAGGAGCTGATCTGCCTCAGCAGGTCTCTGTGTTCGTAGATGCTCTTCTCCACGTTGGCGAGCTCGTTGGCCTTTTCCACAGCATGAGGAGAGTACATGCGCTGAGGCCCCGCCTCCCTCTGGAGGCCCTCCTCCCTCTGCAGCACGGAGTGAGTGTACCTGAGAAGGAGGAAAAAAAAAAAAACCTGTCGTCATAGACGGAATATTTCATATTTCATACCCAAGGATGACGTGGAGCTCTTACTCGAGGTCCTGGAGTTTCCTCTGGAGCTCCTTGGCGAATGCCCTCCTGTTCCCAGCCTTGAGGCACTCGGAGGCCTGAGAGAAGCGGAGGGACAGCTCCTGAAACTGAAGCATGATCTTCCTCTCATCCGCCGAAACGTACGCCATGCAGAACGGTCGCACGAAGCCCCTCGCTTCCAGATCGTACAGCGTAAGATGGTGGACGTAGGCGAACGCGCCTTCCTTCGAGTCCCCCAGCACGACCCTGGAGTCCTCCACGAAGCTGAGCCGTGGGTAGCCGGTGCCGGGCGGATGCCCCACGAAGGAGGCCTGGTAGTCCACCGACATGATGCGCAATGAGAAGTAGTTGAGATCAAAGGTTCCGCAGACGTTCGGGTCATCGGGGACGGTGAGGAGAGGCTGAGGGCCCACCTGCTCAGAGAACTCGGAGATCAGGATGAAGTCTCTAGCGAACTTGGCGAAGGAGGTTTTAGCCCAGGGGTTGAAGCCAGCCAGCGGGTGGAGGGGGACGGAGAACTCCGCGGGGAGAGCCGAGGGGTTGGGATTTGTCTCGCCATACTCGTCTTCTCTAATGAAAGCCACCACGTCAGGTGAGCCTATCATGGTGGCGCCGTTGAGCAAGGCATGAGAGACACGACACGCAGCGCGGTAATTCTAGTCACGTCATAAATCAGCAGTCGGATCAGCCATTCTGCTGCAAATTCTGGGAGACCCGGAGATGGAGAGTCCCCACACGCACACACGCACACACGCACGCACGCACGCACGCACGCACACACGCACGCACACACAGATGACCATAAAATCTGTCAAATCTAAGCAGAGTGGGCCCAGAATTCAGCCGTGCCCCCCCCCCCCAGGAGTCAGTCTGCAGAACAAGATGAGATCACATGTGGCAGATAAAATAAAAGCAGCCGCCGAGACAGAAATAAAATCAGAGTGACTCTTTAAAAAGAAAAAATGTTCTTGCGGCAACTACCCGAGGAGGCAGAAGACCATCCCCGCTGCGTGAGACGCGCCTCTCCTCCTCTCACCACGCGTCGCGTCCGATGCGGGGCGATGCGGGACGCCGGTACGACAGAAGCAGCGTTAACCGCAGAAAGTCATTCTCACGTCCGGAGACAGCCGCCATGTTTATAGAGCAGCTGGTTGGAGTCTTGTCATGTGACCAGTCTGCCTCCCCAGGCTGGAGAAACTCCACCTTGAAATGAGAATGTAACATTTATTGATTAAAAAATAGTTTGCGTTCAGTCTGAGATGATTGCAGAAGGGATATACAGGAGTTATAATATATTTTTAAAAAATACCGAGGGTTCAGTTCCCAACACATCTGAACGTGATTTGTCTTTTTCTTTATTCGGGTTTCAAATGTTTTATTTCAATTGAGCATTACGTGTATATTAAAAAACAACAACTTGCAAATATGAACAATTATTATATTTCCAAATTTCCTTCGGGATCAATAAATATTTATTGTTAAAGGAAACTTTCTGATTTAGGGTGCATCCGCTGCGCAGCGTTTACATGATATAACAACAGTACTCACACAATAAATGTTATTGCGAATACTGTAATATCAATCTGAATAAAACTTTATAAAAACAGATTTGTTTTTGTGCGTGTACGTTTTACGTTTAAGGATTTCACGACAGTGTTACGACCTTGAATACGGCAGTACGTTTGACAGGCGGGCGGGCGGGGAAGTTTGTAAACAGAGCTAGCGTTGCCGCTGATAAATGTCGCTGCCACGTTAAAGTTCTAAATTAGCGTTTTTCACACAATGGCGATAATATTCTTATGCGTTAGCAGAGTTAAATTCGGCTAACGTTTGGATAGTTATTTTTTGTTTTAAAAGAGTTTTGGCAGCGGATACAGACGCTCGTGCTAGCTATGCCGCTTCATATGCTAACAGCGGGGAAACATTAGCAGTGGGCTCTGTCGGGAGGACCGGCTGTTTCACGTAGGAGCAGCCCAGGCATGCTGGAGCAGCTATTCGGGAGATCCCTGCTTCGATCGGCTCTGCGAAGGAGCTTCTGCGCGGCTCACCGGGTGGAAGAAATGATCCGAAACCAGGGTCGGGTTAAGCGGGTCCTCTGCGTAGCCGAGAAGAACGACGCAGCCAAAGGCATCTCAGAGATCATGTCCAGCGGCGGCTTTAGGAGGGTCAGTCGTAATGTCACAAACACACCAACAACAGATCAATTCCAGCATATTGGAAATCAATATGTGGTCTTCAAATCTTCATAGTCCACAAAACAGCTTGTTGATCGCACACTCGTCATTACAGCCCCCCCCCCAAACACCCAAACCTCTGAAATTCACATATTAGCTGATTGTCAAGAGCCACCAACGTAGCTTTAATTTAGGAATTAATGCTATTATGTAAATGTTACTTCGGAGGTATGGTTCAGAATATATAAACTGTTTAAAGATAATTGTCCTAATCATTATGTCTAACCTCTTTGTGTCCCTGATCACACATCGATCTAAATATAATCCGTTATTTGTCTGTCTGGATTTATATCTCCCAGAACAAATACAGAGGATGACTCGATTTGGTTTTTCTGTTACTTCCATTGCTCCAATGTTGACAGTCTTTGTTTCCATTTCAGAGGGAAGGAATGTCAAAGTTTAATAAAATCTATGAATATGAATATCATCTCTTCGGCCAGGCAAGGAAATACATAAATGATTGATTATAAATGATTGAGTATAACCACGTTTGCCTTTGTGATTAGTGCTGTGCCTCATTATCTGCGTTTGTTTCGTGATCGTCTCTCCAGAATGTGACGGTGGCGATGACATCGGTTTCAGGCCATTTACTGGCTCTGGAATTTAAAGCACCTTTCCAGAAATGGTGAGTTAAAACAAGATTCTTTTGCTTCCGTAATATTCCGTGTCTTACAGATCGTAAACTGCATTATTTGTTTCTTCCCTCTACAAAGGCACAGTTGCAACCCCGTTCTGTTATTTGATGCTGAGATTGAGAAATACTGTCCAGATAAGATGATGCAAATAAAGGTATGCTTATTTATCCTCCTTCTAGGAGTCATAAAATATAAATGAAACCTCTAGCTACTATTTAAATAACCGTGAGAGAGCAGCTGCTCTATTTATTTCGGTCCCTTCATGTCTCAGTGGTAGGAGGTCACGGTTTTTATCTGAAGGAAATAATGCTGATTGTGGCTATCTGAAAATGGCTGCAGCTTTTTATGTCCTTCTCACGCTCAGATTTAACCCTCTTTCTCTTTGTCTCCTTCTGTTCTTTTTCTCTGTAGCGGACGCTAGAGAAAGAGGTGAGGCAGTGCCAAGCCTTGGTCATCTGGACCGATTGTGACAGAGAAGGAGAAAACATTGGCTTTGAAATTATAGATGTCTGCAAAGCAGGTGTGAGGTGCAGGTTTTATATGGGAAAATAATGATTTGATATATACGAGTGATTTGAGTTCAGAACTCGTATGTCAAGGTGTTTCCTTTTTTTTTTTTTTTTCTTTCTGTGACTGTTTGGCTGGAAAAAACGTTTCCTGTAATATTTGTATGTTTTTCAGTGAAGCCCAATCTACAGGTATTCCGGGCAAAGTTTTCTGAGATCACACCCAACTCAATCCAGAGAGCTTGCGAGACGCTCACAGAGCCAGATTCCAACATCAGCGATGCTGTGGATGTCCGCCAGGAGCTGGATCTGCGGATAGGTAACGCCGCCTAAACCGTACCGTCTAAAGAGCTGGACAGAATGGAAACGCTGGGTGTTATGGGAATGTTCCCACTCGCTCTGCTGTTCTCGTTTCTTGTTCAGGTGCATCCTTCACTCGTTTCCAGACGCTTCGCCTACAGAAGATCTTTCCGCAGGCTTTGGCCAATCAGCTGATCTCATACGGCAGCTGCCAATTCCCCACTCTGGGCTTCGTGGTGGAGCGTTTTAAAGCCATCCAGTCCTTCATTCCAGAGACTTTCTATAAGATTAAAGGTGCGAACTCATCTACGAACAGACTCAGAGCTCTAACGCAGATGCAGGTACTCCTCTTCTTTCATTCTGTCTTTCTGGTCTGTCTTGTCTTAGTGCTGCATGAGACGGAGGAGGACGTCGTGGAGTTCAGCTGGAAAAGAAACCGTCTCTTCAGTCACACAGCTTGCTTGGTGCTCTACCAGATCTGCATGGAGGTACGTGCCTATTTTTATGTTTGTGTAAATACACACGCAAGCTTTGGATTTGTGTTCTGCTGTTAGTCAGATGGAGTTTTGCATGTGAATAAGGTAAACTAACATAATAGGCTCTGTTGCTGTGCTTTGCTGCTGTGAGCTCTTTCCTTGGTACATTTGATGTGAAACCTTTTCACGATGTATATTTGCTTTTTTACGAAATATACTTTTAAAGAGACAGAACAGTTACGTTACAGAAGTGAAGTGGACCAACAAGGAATGTGTGTGAGTGGCGAGTTTACCGCTGTTAAAACAAATCTCCCAATGTCTTTAAATTGTCATTTTTGTACTCTCAGGCCAAATCAGATTGATTTGTATTATTTCTCAGGTATTTAATCTCATCAAATCTTTTGACTGAAGATGTAGAAATCAGCTACTGTAGTTATGTGTATTATTGAAGTATTAAAATATAAAAAAGGCAGGTATGACAGCCCAGTAACGAATCCTAGAGGTTGAAATCACATATAAAAGAGATATTTTAACCTCTACTTATGATAGAAAGCAGCTCGACGACAGGTTTTTAGATTTGCAGGAAGAGGAAGGAAAAAGTCCGTCACTAAATAATAGTTTTAAAAAAAGGGTAGGGTCTAGCAGGAAGTGTTTACTCACAGCAGTCAACGAAAAGTACTAAAGATAGAAAAGGGGAGGAAATGGAACTTGAGCTTGGGGGGCATTCCTGGAAAGCTCCCAGTGGCTTTTGGAATTTTAGATTGAAATTGCAAACAGAGTTGTGTGAAAAGGACATAATGTCCCTCAGCCACTCAGAGTGAGTCAGCAGCAACCCTCCCAAGCTCTAAAGGCCAATAGAGAGGTGAAAGATGATCGGATGTACTGATGACAGGTTCCTAAAAAAAGATTTTTGATAAGTGTAACGAAGCCCAGGATTAAAAGAAAACCGTGTTTGCATTGAAATTACTTGTAAGGAATTCTGATCCAGTTCAAACTGGCCAGTCTCAGAGCTTTGTGTGGCTCTTAATGGTCTCCCCCCCCCCCCCCCCCCAAAGATCCCTTTGGGGGGGGGGGGGGGGGTGAATACATACATGCTGAATGTTCTGTGATATTCTACGGCTGTCAGAAAGCGAAGCACCAAGGCTATCAAACAAAAACAAATGCAAAAAGCGGTTGCGTAACATCTGCTGAATGTATTCACACTGAAGCTCGAGGGAATGTCTTTTGACAAACATTGTCGCAGCACAAATTAGCCTAGCAGTATTTATTTAATGTAAATATCGCTGCTGTGTGTGTGTGTGTGTGTGTGTGGGTGGGTTGTAACCTCCTCTCTGCCTGCAGCACTTACCTCAGGAGGATAGAGCAGTGAATGTGAATGTGTGAATGTCAATCAGCCTGAATGAAATGGGCCAAAACGCCACCAGTCGAGACTCCAGAAAGAGAATATCTTTTAATTCATTTCAGGATCCCATAGCAACAGTCACCTCAGTAACCAGCAAACCCAAGAGCAAGTGGAGGCCGCTTCCTCTGGACACTGTGGTAAGAATATAGAAGACACACAGCAGCACGCCGGTAAAGTGCACAAAAGTCTTTTCACAAAAACACATTTTTGTTTCTCCCCCCCCACTCCCATCCCGCGCCGTACCATCCACTTTTATCCGACCGACAGGAAATGGAGAAACTTGCATCTCGCAAGCTCAGAATCAACGCCAAAGAGACGATGAAAATTGCAGAGAAGCTTTACACCCAAGGGTGAGCGTATGTGAGGTAACGCAAAGCCAGCGCTTTGTTGTTGTGTGTAAACATGAATGTGTGTGTTTGTTTGTTTGTTTCCCGCTCTGGCAGGTATATCAGCTACCCTCGCACAGAAACAAACATCTATCCCCCAGATCTGGCCCTGGCTCCTCTGGTGGAGCAGCAGACGCCAAGCCCGGTCTGGGGCGCCTTTGCCCAGCGGGTGCTCGATCAAGCCGGGGGTCCCAACCCACGACAGGGCAAGAAATCGGATCAAGCTCACCCCCCGATACACCCCACCAAGCACAGCAGCACACTGCAGGTGGGCCTGCATGAAGCTTCCAGACAAACACAAGTATGTGTGTTTGTGAAATGGTGTTAAGTAATAATTTTGTGTTTAAATCTTTCCTTTCCAAGGGCAACGAAGGTCGTTTGTACGAGTTCATCGTCCGACACTTCCTGGCTTGTGTATCCCAGGATGCTTTGGGCCAGGAGACCGTGGTGGACATAGACATCGCTCAGGAGAGGTTCTCCACCTCAGGACTCATGATCATTGCTAGGAACTACTTGGACGTTTACCCGTATGACAAGTGGAGTACCAAGGTTGTGTGTGTGTGTGTGTGTGTGTGTGTGTGTGTGTAAATGCCAGCCTAATCTTTATGTTCCTGTAACTTAGCATGTTGTGTGTGTGCGTGCGTGCAGCTGATTCCAGTGTACGAGCAAGGCGCCCAGTTCCAGCCGTCCGCCATCGAGATGGTGGACGGACAGACAAGTCCCCCCCAGCTGCTCACTGAAGCCGACCTCATAGCACTGATGGAGAAACACGGCATTGGTGCATGGCACACACACACACACACACACACACACACACACAGAGAGAAAGGTTTTAGTCATTTATTAATGCCCACATCTCATTTTAATGGATTTTTTTCCCGGTAAAGCAGAGAAACGCTTCCCTGAAACAAACCTGTAGACAGATTGTCAAACACCGGATGGTTGTTTGTTCGGTGTTAACTGTTGGATGTGAACTCTGCGTGTTCCAGGCACAGACGCAACCCATGCGGAGCACATTGAGACCATTAAGAGCCGCATGTATGTGGGTTTGACAGCTGACCAGAGATTTCTACCTGGAGAGCTCGGGATGGGTCTGGTGGAGGGTACGGTGTTACCCATAGCTTTTATAAAACGTGCTATGTTGACAGGCTTCCTCGTGATGCCGTCCCTTACCCACAAAGCATCTGTCCAAATCGGTGCGTTTAGGGTACAACTCCATGGGCTACGAGATGTCCAAGCCAAACCTGCGTGCCGAACTGGAGGCCGATCTCAAGCTGGTAGGGCAGGGCAGGAAGGACCGACGGAGCGTGCTGCAGCACCACGTGCAGAAATATAAGACCGTCTTCACGGAGTCCGCCAGGAAGGCTAAGAAGTGAGTGACCTGTCACCCCCCCCCCCCCCCCGCCGTAGATGCAAGTACTTCTGAAGCAGCGTTCCAACCCAGAAGTGTCACGTTTCGCAGACACGGATCAGGTTGACCTGTCCAGTAAACGAGCAGGTTCCTGTCGTGTCCTCAGGTTGGATGAAGCGCTGTCTCCGTATCTGGGCGCAGCTCAGCAGATCTCTGAAGAAGAGCAGCAGGACATGGATAATCCTCTACCCGTCAGGAAGTGCCCCAACTGCGGGCGGGACATGGTGCTGAAGAAAAAGAGGGAGGGGAACAGGTGAGACGAGCGCTAAACTGTCGAACAAATTCGTATTTAAAGTCTTCATTCCAACCCAGCATAGTAAAGAACGACAAACAAACAAAGAGTGATTTCAATTCCTTCCTCGGTCGTCAGTGTGACCGTGCAAGCTCCGCCCCTCGTCTCTTGTGTTTACCGACAGGAAGTACCTGACCTGCGTCGGCTTCCCGGAGTGTAAGGCGGCCGTGTGGTTCCCTGAGATGGTGCTGGAGGTCGGCAGAGACGACGGCGTCTGTCCCACCTGTCGGCCGCCACCGGTTCACATGTGAGTCACAGAACCGGACTCGACGTCACAGACAAAAACACACTGACGGCGCCGAGAGAACAACGCCAACCTCTTGAAGACAGAGACAACATTGATGCCCCCCCCCCGCGTGACACGGGGGGGGGCTGCTCGTTGAAATCGAGTTTGAGTGTTTCCGCTTCCCGTAGTAACTAAAAGATTATTTAACTCGAACATACTTTTTATTGTTTTCTTCTGACTCCTACTCCTTGTTTTTTTTGTTTTTTGCGAGCACGTGCCTCACGTGTCCCAGATCAACCAGCTCGCCTCACCGAGTGGGCGGCGTTAACCTCTTGAGCACGTGTCTCAGCTCAGTCCAAATATAGGGCAGCGAGCCCAAGCGCTCCACACCAGCATTTGTTGCCGTGGCAACCGATCTGCTACAGAACTCGAAGTTGAACCGCTGCACTTATACTGCATAACAGCAGTGTAGCAGATTTGTTTTTTTTTATCAGATCTCTCTCAGCAGATTGATAACAGCAAATGTTTGGAGTTTCTTGCTGCATGATCCCAAAAGATCAAACTCGCACCAAAGATGTGCGAGTTTGGATAAGATAGTTTGGGACTTAAATCTATGTTGTTTAGCTTTATATGTCCTGAAATGAGCCGATGTCCTCCAAGTGGACAAAGGAGAAAACTCCTCTCACCGTCAAGTTAAAGATAGTCAAATGTTAATCCTAATATAATATATATATTTACCTTTGTTCACTTTATACCAGTGCAAATTGTTTACATAGTCGAGCGTAGGGAACTTACAAAGTAAGATTTTCATTGATTCTATAAATAATAAACTTGAATATTCACCCTCAGTTCATGTTTTACATGTTTTACAGTATATTTAATTGGAAAATCTGTCAAATTTCACGAAGCATCTTTATCAGCTTATATAACAGTTTCCTATTTGGCATTTGCATAATTAATAAACTGACTAGACCAACCAGTGAAAGTGTGCTGGGAAAGGAAAGCTGATTTCTGTAAGTGTTTCATATTGTTATATGATCAATTCTTCTTTTCATTCCATGTAACGTTCATTTCTTGTGTCTCCTGCGTTCTTCAGGTTGAAGTTGAAGTTTCGCCGGGGCTCCCTCCCTCCCACGATGCCTCTGGAGTTCGTCGGCTGCATCGGCGGATGTGATGAGACGCTCAGAGAAGTTCTGGACCTGAAGTATCTTCGATCCGGAGGAGGAGGCCGACAAGATGACCTTCATACACCAGCTCCACCTCCTCCCAGAGCACCACATTCATCTCCTCGAGCGCCTCTCCTTCCTGTCCCCTCCTCTAACCCGCAGCCACGGCGACCACCTAACGGCGGCGGCGTCACCAACGGCGAGGCCATCGTGTGTAACTGCGGTCAGGATGCCCTCCTCCTCACGGTGCGCAAGGACGGCCCCAACCACGGCCGCCAGTTCTACAAGTGCAACGCCGGGAGCTGCAACTTCTTCCTGTGGGCGGATCAGCCGAGTCAACAGGGGGCGCCGCAGAGTCGAGGAGCCCAACATCAAGCGGCGTACACCGCCCAGCCTCCCGGGACCCCTCTGGGGTTCAGAAACGCCTCTGGACATGTGGGACAGACGATGTGCAACTGCAACGAGGCAGCGGTGACGCGCACCGTGCAGAAAGACGGGCCGAACAAGGGCCGGACGTTCCACACCTGTGGGAGGCTGCGGGAGCAGCAGTGTGGCTTTTTCCAGTGGGCTGAAGAGAATGCACCCCCACCAGGCAAGTCCCCCCCCCCCACACACACACACACTGAGACCGTTTTCTTTCCTCCGGCTGTCACTCTGATAGAAGTCCTAAAGAGTCACTGAGTCTCCTTCTGTGTCTGTTCCTCCCTCCAGCTGTTTTTGGTGGTGGATTCAATGGCGGAGGAGGAGACGGAAGGAAGAACGAGAGGAAGGTAGCGGGCGATGCTAACAGACCTCCAGCTGCGAAGAAACCTCGGACCTGCGGCATCTGCCGCATGCCAGGACACACCCGAGCTACCTGTCCCCAGCGCTGATAAAGACACGGGGGGGGGGGGGGGGGCTGATTAGTGCAGATTAGTGAGGCCGATTCTTCGACAACCTTCATGCTAAAGAATTACATCCCTGAGCATCGTTCCAAACGAATAAAAACATTTTTAAACAGGCATGTTGACTGAAACCTGCAGGGGGAGGCGTCCTCATCTGGTCCTGGATCAGATGAATCGTCCATCTCTTGTGTGTCTCTGTGTCCACCTGGATCCCGACGTGTCAGAAGACGGATTTAATGCCGACGGTTCATTTGTAATAAACTCGTCTGTCTTTAACAGAGTCGGCCGTTTTTATATCAGAACGATGTGAACCAGCTTGTTTCTCTACCACAACCAAAGATTTCTATTTTAATATTGACAAACACTAATAAAAATGGATATAAAGTAAAGATCATTGTTTATTTATGTGGCTTTAGAAGTTGTTGTGAGTCTTTTGTTCCATTTCGAGGTATCAACTTTCAGCCTTTTAACTTTTAACTAAATATAAATCGTGCATTTGTGTAAAAACGCTCAGATTAGCTGTCGCAGCCCTTTGCTAGATTTTATGCAGCGTTCTAATATTTTCTGTGGCTGATTTGAGACTGAAATTCCAGAATTTCTGCTGTTGTTGACGTCGGTGCTCGGGTTGTGGTGTTAAAGATGACACGCTGGGTCCTATTTATAATATGTCTTAAAAGTACCGGTATGCACATCAGAAGACGGCGTCATTGAGGGCTGAGTCATCTAAGAAACATTTGGTTTTCATTTTCATCCCAGCAACATAAAAATTCCAAGGAATCTGAGTCATCTTGTTTTTGTCCGGACTCCGGAGTAACTCTCGCTATAATCTCACCCTCACTTATAAATGCATTAACTTCATTAAGCAGTCGTGCCTTTCGACAGTCGAAATATTACACTGATGTCATGTGTGTGGTTTCCATGGTGACATCTGAAGGATGATTCTCGTCCAAAGCAAAACAGGATCCGCGACACTTGACTCGTCCTCAAGAATGTTCGAAGAAAGTGCTTGTGACGTGCACGTGGACGTGGACGTGCACGTGGAGCGGCGTCCTGCGTGACCGCTGTATGTTTTTAGGATTATTGGAATGACACGTTCATGTTTAAAGAGCAAAAGTTTACACTGATCAAATCTTCTCTATGGGAAAATGTGGTACTTTTCCATCACTAGGAATACTAGGAGTACTTTTCCAACACTAGGATTACCGGCAGTACTTTTCCATCAATAGGAATACCGGCAGTACTTTTCCATCAATAAGAATACCGGCAGTACTTTTCTATCACTAGGAATACTAGGCGTACTTTTCCATTACTAGGAATACTAGGCGTACTTTTCCATCAATAGGAATACCGGCAGTACTTTTCCATCAATAAGAATACCGGCAGTACTTTTCTATCACTAGGAATACTAGGCGTACTTTTCCATTACTAGGAATACTAGGCGTACTTTTCCATCACTAGGAATAATAGGCGTACTTTTCCATTACTAGGAATACTAGGCGTACTTTTCCATCACTAGGAATACTAGGCGTACTTTTCCATCACTAGGAATACTAGGCGTACTTTTCCATTACTAGGAATACTAAGTGTACTTTTCCATCACTAGGAATACTAGGCGTACTTTTCCATTACTAGGAATACTAAGCGTACTTTTCCATCACTAGGAATACTAGGCGTACTTTTCCATTACTAGGAATACTAGGCGTACTTTTCCATCACTAGGAATACTAGGTGTACTTTTCCATTACTAGGAATACCGGCAGTACTTTTCCATCACTAGGAATACTAGGCGTACTTTTCCATCACTGGGAATACCGGCAGTACTTTTCCGCTACTGGTCCTGTCCACTGCTGCAGACTGCGTGGGTCTGCTCACGCGTCGCATGTTTACCGGTCCGGTACTCCGGTGTCGTGAATCGGGATCGTGCTTGTGTTTGTTTCCCTGCAGGTTTGGTTTTCCCAGGAAGCGCAGCTTGTAACTCTGGAACGGACGTGGATAAATGAAGTGCAGCTCCCTGGGGGTGTAAAGGGGCGGGGCGTAAACCGGGAGCGCGCGGATTCCCGGCACGGTGCCGTGAGTTCCCCCTGATGTTTGTCCTCTTGATATTCCAGCGCGGTGATTTTCACCGTCACGTTCAGTGACTCATTGGTGAGTCACTGAACGTGGGTGGGAGCGGAGCGGAGCGGAGCGATCCGTCCTGCCGGGTGGAGTATCCGGGCAGAGAACAAGTCATGTGACTGACGGCCGCGTGTCTGTTCTGAATTGCATCCCATAATAACACAATAACATCCTTATAATGATCATATAATACACCCGGTGGACACCTGAGTGACAGGAATGGACTCCTCTCTGTGTGCAGCATGGAGGACATCAGTCCAGAGGGACACTGTCCCACCTGCGAACCGTCCCCTGCTTTTGAAGGCAAGCTGTCCAAACATCAGAGACGTTCAGTCCCCCGGAGGACACGGATCTCACTGAATCACCTTTTTGATAAATCATTATAATAACTGGACAATGATGGCCACTCTAAGTCACAGTAAGAATGTCAGAACTCAGAGGTGAAAGGTCAAAGTCGAAAGGTCGCAGAGGTGCGTCACTTCAGTCTTGAGCTGTTCTCCAAGTCCTCCTGTTGTCTCGTCATCATCATCTTCATCATCATCATCATCATCATCCAGCTTTTCAGCACAGTCGCTGTAGAAACAGTTGCCATGACACCCAATGCCGGTAAGTGATGCAGAGCGTTCCAGGTGCAGAGACCGCATGGACTGTGTGGAGGGACGGCGTTTGTGTTTAGTGACACAAAAGTTTCACGGTGAACCGCTCCGCCCCGGCCTCGGGGACAGACGACAGTAAGCTCCTCCCACTCCCACCTGGGGCCGAACGAGGAGACGTTCAGGTAAGTTAGAGGAGATGTTCAATCGGTGCCCGAGCGGTCCTCTGTAATTCACGTCATCTCCAGCATCCCAGCAGCCATCCTCACCTCTGATGTCAGTCAGACAGGTTGCTAAGCAATCAAGATGTAAAGACCTTGAGATGAAGTTCAAACGTTAAGTTCCATATTTGGATCAAACGCAGCCGGAGGGAGCGAAGCAACGCTTTCATTTCCATTGCAGCCTTAGATCTGTTCTGCTTTTACTGCTTCCTCTGTCCACTAATGTAATTATACGTGAAGGAAAATAAATAAATACAAAAATAACCACAAAGAAGAAAAAAAATATATATATATATATATACATACAGGTAAATTCAAAATAAATTACAAAGTTGGTAAATTCTGATATAAATGTGTTCATTCTTCAGAGCAGGCCAGGATGGGGGTGATTTGGAATACCGACATTGTGTATTTAGTATAATAATAATAATAATAATAATATATGTAATATGTAATAATAATGAGATTACTCATTACTCACTAAAAAAAAATCTGTATTCTTGTTTTTGAGGATTAGTCCTAATAGAATATTTTGAGGGAACCAAAAAGCAATGTCTCTGGATCTTTCCCTCCCCTGTCCCTCCCCTGTCCCTCCTCCCTCCTCTGTCCCTCCTCTGTCCCTCTCCTGCACGCTTGCTCCACTTTGCGTGCGCGGCCTCGCGGGCACGGCCACGCAAACATTGGGGGCTCGGCCCTACGCAACGGAAAGGGGGCGCGCCCGACTTTAATCTTGCGCGTTTGTCCTGCGTGTTGATGTGTCGCAGATTTTAAAAAGTGAGGGAGGCGCACGCCTGGACTCGAGACCCGAGGAGGCGCGCACACCTGCCGCGGAGCCGGAGCCGGAGCAGCTCTCCTTCCAACTGTTTTAGGACAACAGCGTCACGGCGCGGATCCGGTTCGCGTCCGGAGCGATGGAGCTGTCATCGATAGGAGACCAAGTGTTCGCCGTGGAGTCGATAACGAAGAAGAGAGTCCGAAAGGTGAGCGCGGAATGGCGACCGGCGCTCCGGTAACTTCTGTTCGGTGTTGTTATCGTCCCGGCGCGGCGGCGCGTCCGGTAACACCGTTTTTACGCGCACCTGAACTCGGCTGCGCAGTTCCCGAACTCTTTACGCGGAATGGACGTTTTGCGTAAAGCTGTTGTTGGCTCACCGCCGCGCCGTTACGCAGCTCGGGAACATCCTGTAACCTTCCGCCGCTGCAGGATGGATGTTTTTAGAGGAGCCTACGCAGTTGTAGGAAAACGGGTCCGGACTGCGCGCGGCGCTGCTGCGCACTTGCTTTAAAACACGCCACCGTGCGCGGAGCGGTGGTTTCGGGAACGAACTGCTGCGTAAAGACGCCGCCGCCGCCGCTGCTGCGTCACGGTGACATAATGACTCGGGAGTGGAGGAGACGCGCGTGGAGCCGCGGACAGTCTCGTTATTCAGCGTTTATGTAGGAGATGGTGAATATAATAATTACAAACTCATGACAAGTGCAGCCTGACGTCACCCTCACGTGATGAAGTTCAGAATGACGTAATGGCTTGTCATCGTCGTACAAACCGCGTGCGCTACGTCAGCCCGAGTCGGGATGTTTACGTGTTTACGCGGTCCGACAGAGAGGCTGCCGCCCCGCCCCGCCCCGCCCCGCCCCCCCTGTCATTGACGTCATCCCTCAGATAAACACCGTTTGATGGGAGAAAATGCCCCTAACCCCCCCCCCCAGGCGTCCTTTCTCCGGTTCAATCAGAGTGTTTCTGCAGCGCAGTGTGAATGTCACTCAGTTACACCTCCTCTCTCTCCTCCTCTCTCTCCTCCTCTCTCTCCTCCTCTCCTCTCCTCCTCTCCTCCTCACCTCCTCACCTCCTCTCCTCCTCTCAGGGTAACGTGGAGTATCTCCTGAAATGGCAGGGATGGTCCCCGAAGTGAGTAAAACGCTGAGTCATGGTCCGCTGACCTCACCCCTCGCTCAGAAGACGCGTATTGTTACCTGAACACTGGAGCAGATAGATGGTCGATGGTCGATGGTAAATGTTCCCTGAATGTGTGCAGGTACAGTACTTGGGAACCAGAGGACAATATCTTGGACCCGCGTCTGGTCCTGGCCTACGAAGAGAAGTGAGTCGTGATGGAAAGTTTTTTTTTGTGCTTCAAAGAACTTTGGTTTCTGTTTGTTCTCTTGCTTACAGTTTCATTTTGTCTCCGTGTCCCCCCCCCCCCCAGTCAGGAGAAGATTAGAGCACTTTCCTACCGGAGGAAAGGTCTCAGACCCAGGAGACTCGTCCTCAGGGTAGCGTCTCCTTACCTAACGCGGGACTTCTA
>NC_090912.1:4038589-4094326 GCF_040956055.1 Brachionichthys hirsutus
TCGTTGGACACGTTCGGCATCCCCGGTTTCTTCTTGTTGGCTCGGCTCAAGCTGCTCTTGTTCTTGCTCGTCTTTTTGTTGTTCTTCTTTTTGGCATTTTTGCTGTCTCCCTTTGTGGCCTGCGAATATTTTCATCATCAAAGTGGCATTTAAAAGCATGACCCCCACCTTGTAGTATTATTATTATAAAGCAACAACAGAAGAAGGCGCTTGGGGGGGACTCACCTCTGTGCTCTCGTTGGAAGTGCTGTTCTCCTCCCTCTTCCTCTCCTCCTCTTCCTGCTCCAGCTCCTTGATACTCTCTTCTAGCACATTGGGCCAGAAGTCTCCCTCAAAATATGGCAGCTCCTTGGCACTGGTCAGCCGGTCCTCCGTGGCCTGCTTGAAAACGTCCTGATGCACAGAAGGAAACGGCGCTTGAACAACAGTTACGTCCCGGGGAGGTGGGGGCTTGTTAAATTTGGGGAAATGACAAAAATGTCTCACCTTGAAGTCGTGCACGATGCGCTCCGCAGCGGCCTTGTCCAGCATCTTCTTGTACCACTCCTGCAGGCGTTTTGGCTTGGGGATCTTCTGGTCAGCCGGGTGGCAGTGGAAGATGTAGTCGTCCCCCTCGCTGGGGGGACAGGCCCAGATATGACCTGTGGTAAAACTGGCACGGGCAGAAGCGCGGTTTCAGCCACTGGGATACTCCCTCCGCCCACTTCCTCGTGGAGGACAGGTGGTAGCGCTTCTCTCACCCCTGTCTCTTGACGTACTCCAGGTAGCCCAGTAGGATCTCGTGGTACACGGCGGTTCGGAGGTGTCGAGGCTTGAAGAAGTGCACGCTGTCTAGATAAGAGATGTAGACTCGTCTCTGATTGGGAGGCGGGCAATCGGAACCGTACTCCTGAACATGCATGCCGAAAAAACACACGTCGGCGCCATCGATGTCCTCAAACGCAAACAGGGCTTTCATCCTGTATGGGAAGGACTCGGACATCTCCCCGCTGTCGACGAACCTGCAGGAAGTCCATCAGTGGGGCAGTCATCAAAATACGTGCCACTATTACCCCCCCCCCCCCCCCCCCCCGCCCCCTCCCCACCGCCGGTGGAACCGCAGTCCCTACCTGGACTTCATGCCTGGCTTGACCTCGACCACCTTGTCTGAAACATGGACCACGCGGATGGTGACCCTCGCCAGATTCAACGTGGTTCTGCCGCTTGACGAAGTCGTTCACCCGCATCTCCAAAAAGCCCCCCAACTTGGTCTGAGGAAGTCCTGCGAAGCAGTGGGAAAGATCAACAACCAAGCATCTCCGCCCTCAGTCAGAACCTGCGACGGTTCTCCCACCATGAATACACGGATATATATTATATATATATATGTGTGTACGATGTTTAGATACAGAGCTGCATCGCTCTTCTCATCCAAGTCTGAGCACGGAAGCAATAAGACGTCTCTCTAAATATTCACGTATCGCATGCTGCCCGGTGACCCCATTTTATTCCCTCGTTCAATGACACGCCGGAATTACTGCTCTCAATTATTCAAGTTATCTTTAAAACGCTAAAGAAAAACGCTAACAAATACACAACAAATAAATAGAATCTAAAACCTGACAGAAACAAACTGATTATTGATTATTTCTGGAATCCTGAAAGAGAAGTACAGAGCGCTCCTGTACTCACTCTTGGCTGCGTATTTGTTCTCTTTCCGCGTCTTATTTGCTTTTTTCAGGCAGTTGTCGCACACAAAGCTGTTGGTCAGGAAGGAAGTGAAGAGAAGACATGGTCACATTTCCAGGTTGCAGCTCTGTCAGCAGCAACGACAGTTGAATCGAGACGACGACTACGACTTGAAGGGCAGCGTCTCTTTCTTTAAAACGACGGGAATGAGCCCGAAGTCGCTTTTTTTAATTAGACCCAACAGGAAGGAGACGCTCCATCTGCGTTCAAGCCTGCACGACTTTGCGTGTCTCCCTCCCGCCGTCACGCCGGCTGGGATCGGCAGTCTCGCGTGTATTTAACAAACATGTTTTCATTTCCAAAACTTGGTCTAAACTGCATTTCCAAATGTGGAAACTTTCATATTTCACAGAGAAAAGTGTATTTGGATGATTTTACAGCTTTTTAAAAAAGGTGCATAGAAAGACAAACGCATTTTCCAGACCTTTTCATGCAACACAATGAACACTGCGCGTGTCTGTGTGTGTGTGTGTGTGTGTGTGTGTGGATGCCTGATTGTTGGCTCACCCCGACGGCCATATGGTTTCATGATGCAGCACACAGATCTGGTGCATTTTACGACCACAGTCAATACATTCCACAAGCCTGAGTAGAGAGAATGAAAAGAATGAGGGAACACAGAACACAGACAATGTCCCAAGTTCACAAGGCAGCGTGTCGCATCCTGAAAACATCCTTAGAAGAGTGACAAACGTGCACGAGGAATCCAGAGCGTGAAAAACGAGTGCTAAAACAAAAAGGTCAAAGACCCGGAGCGTCAAAAATGAATGCCGAAATGAAAGTTTCGAGCTTTGTGACTTACAACTCGGGGTCGAGGGTGTCGTTCTTCTTTCGTTGGAACTGCTCTTTGTTGATGGACCTTCAGGATATCAGGAAACAAACAAAGATGTAACATCTGAGGGAGGGTTACATGTCATCAGCAAATACCGATGTTTGATCCGACACTTAAGAAAATCGATCTAAAACACACGGCAGAGTTAAGAATGAGGCTCCTGCTATAGGAGATGATAATATTCACTTAGAGAGAATAGACTATTCCAAAAATGAATTTACACAATTTGATTAAAGACGACAACGACAAAAAAAATCCCTGCTGTATTTGTTTTGGACTTTTAAATCAAAGAGCAGTAAAAAATTTAATCCAGGACTGACACCGACACTTACGTCTGAGGCTGGGAGGGGTCGTCCCCCAGGGAAACGCTCTCGCCCTGGATTTCGTTGAAACACTTCTCACAGAAGTGGTACCTGTCAGCAAGAAGCCCATATTTTGGTGAACTACACGTTCGCCATCAGCACAGCCAATCACAGTGAGGGCGCGAAGAAGCAGCCGCCAATCAGGGCAGGACAGGCCAGGGGGCGGACACACAGGAGGAGGCAGAGGGCAAGGTAGGTCGTCGCCCAGGAGGAAGCAGCCAATCGTGAAGCAGGATTTTTGTGTGGGCGGGTGTTTTGATTTTGCGCGTAAATTTCGCAGTGGATGATTGGTCACGCCAAAACAGGCCAATGCAGACAACACAAGCGTTAAAAAAAAAAAGAGGGGAGAGAAGGGGAGGGAGATGGGGGAAGGGAGGGGGGGGGTCAAAATGAATATTAAAAAAAGCGTGAAATAAATCGTTACAAGTCAGACGCACAGGGAGGCGGGGGCAGAATGGGGAACAACAATCAACAGAGGACAGAGAGCCAAGGCAAAGCAAAGATTAGCATCAGACATTCAGTGGTAAACAACAACAACAACATTACAGCAACATGAGAGACCCAGGAGCTGTGGAGGGGGGGGGTACGAGTCTCCAAACACGACAGGTGGATGAGGAAACATAAATAAAGCAACAGAGACCCATCATCCTTCAGATCATTCAGAAAGTGGGATCCTTCCCTTCCGGTGGTGAGGATGGATACACCCCCCCCCCCCCCCCCCCCCCCGCCCTTCTTGAATCCAGATGTTATTTTACCATGGCAACCAATGGCGCAACGAAAACAACGATGGAGCCAGAGGAGCCCACTTTATGAATGACAGCAAAAATGAAAAGGGTGCACTATTACAGCGGCGCCACGGCAACCAGCTGAAGCCAAATCAAAACTCATCTGTGATTGCACCGATCACATTTCCTACAGCACGGCATCAGCGTGCAAAATATAACACGACGCAACAAAGCAGATCTTTTCACAGAGCACGTCTGTCGGGTCGCCGCCGGTGCTCCAAAGTGCCCGAAGCCCTTACCTGTTCTGGTAGCTAAAATACGCAGCATCACGCTGAATGGTGCACAACTGCTTTCCATAGCAGCATAGCGTCTGGGGGGAAAACTCAAACTGTAGAAACAAAGATGAAAAAGTTGATTAAATGATCTTCTCTCAACTGAAAGGTAGACGTGTTGGTTTTTTGTACAGCTCTAACTCTCCACTGGCCATAAACACACGCAGAAAACAAGAGCCTCACCTTCCTCCCACAGCAGTATCCCAGACCCTGCATGACGGGATCGATCTCCGACTCAAACACCTCCGCTAGCTTGGAGCAGAACTTGTAGACGCGAGACGTCTTGCGGTTGTACAGCCAGGCGTTGTTGAACATCAGCCAGATGTCCTCGACGTACTGCCAAGGCTCCTGATACTGTCCCGTGTCCAGCTTCCGCTTGATGGTCGACAGGTCCATGGGGTTCTTCACGATGTCAAAGTAGTCCTGGTTTGGGAGGAACACCCCACCCCCATCCAGATTTGAGGGGCAGGAGGAGACCAGAAAAGAGGAGAGGAGCGAGATGGTGGGCGGGTTTCATCGACCAGGAGGGCCACGGTGACGGAGGTGGAGAGAAGAGTATGGATGGTTGCCGTTGCCATGCGAGGGGGGGTGGGGGGGCGAAGATGGCGTCAACCAGGTGGGACCAGAGTAGGGAGACAAGAGGGTGCAGGGGGGGGACAATGTTGTTGAGCGCTGCAGAGAAGGAGGCGTGCGTGCAAACAGAGAGAGACGTGACAACTTCTGCCCTCCGGCTCTCCTGCTTTGCACCCGACAGTTTCAGTTCCTAGCTACAGGAGCAGGCTTCTGCCACTCGGACACAACCGATATGCGATTTAAAAAAATAAAAAAATAAAAATGCAAAAAAAGGTACAGACAAGATCACCGGTAGCAAAGACAAGCCCGGTGAAATCACTCAAGGCAAGGCAATCAGAAGAACAGAGCAGCGGAAACACAGCAGGCAGGCAGCTCCACGCGTTTGAAGCAACATGGTGGTTGCCGTTAACGACAGCAGCGGCGTGACGGGTCACATGGCGTCCAGCGTTTAACCGGTGCTGAGGTGAGGCGAATGCGAGAGGGACGGACGAGTCGCCAGTTCTCAAACTAAAACACCGTTTCGTGAAAGACGGCGAATCAGCGCTACATCAAGAAAGGGCGGATGGGTGGGCTTCACAGAACGGGGTCCCAGCTCTGTCACCATGGCGACAAGAGTAAGGAAACAGACCCGCCTCTGAACGGAAGCAGTCAGAAGCAAGTGATGCATGTTATAGTGAAAATAAGCGCTACTTCAAATAGCACGGAGCAGGCGGAACAAAGTGTCACCGTCTTTCAGAAAACATTTATTCCTACGAGGACCGAGGGCGAAGGTGCCGTCCCGTCTCTCCACACTGCCCACCTCAACACGACTACTGGTGAGGAACTGAACTAGAAAGCTAGCAATGAAATGCTAAAATGAAAACAGCAAAACAAAACGGCGTATGGAACCAAAGGAGAATGAGAGCAATGAGAGCAAAGTGTGTCTGAAGTGTTCTCAAAGCAAATGTTCTTCCTTTAAACCCCGAACACAAAGTGCTGGACATCGTCCTTTATGTATTTGTTGTGTGACAGTTTTTAACTGTCCTTTAAATTCAGTGGACAAATCCGAAATTGCCGAGCCAAGTTTTTAATGGCGTTCATCAAGGTTAAAAGTTCAGAAGAGTCATTGCTTTGATTTACAAATGACAAGTTAAAGAGAAACATAATAGTAAATAAATAAGTGTGCACACACACACACACACACACTCTTCCAAAAGAAAATGTCTGAACATCCGACATGCAATGGGAGAAAATAAAAATATATAAAGGCAGAAGAAAGAGCAGAGAAGTTCAGAAAATATAACAGCAGTGAGAAAGGTGAGGAAATATTAAAGATGGAAAAAACAAAACAAAACAAAGCGGCGTTTTCAGAGGAGTTGAAGCAAAATGGCAGCCAGCGCAGTCCCTTACCAGGTTAGTTTTGTTACTAGTTCGAATACGTACGGGTATTCCCAGTAACTGGGGGTCCACCGGCTGACGAAAGGGAATGGACTCGGGGTCTTGCCGGTACAAGGCTTCCAGGGTGGGCATCAGAGCCTGCCGCAGCTCCTCCGGCTTAAAGACTGGAAGCAGGAACAACCAGAGACAAAAGAGACTTAGAGAGGCAAAGGGAGAGGAGAAAAGCGGCGTTTGGGAACGCTGGCAGTTGCGAGAGACGCCGTGCTTTTCTGAGGCGCGCCTCACCCCTGGTGGACGCGGACCTCACACAGACACACACCGCCTTCCTCGAGCAGCCTCTCTCAACGTGCAGAGAGCTGCAGCTGCTAAATCAGCAAGGACAAATCCCAAACGTACTTTTCTTCTTGCTCTGGCTGCTGGCCGGGGAGCTGTTTGTCGCTGCGGACCCCGAAGCCTCCTCTTCCTCCTTGGGCTCCTTCTTCACCTCGGGCTTCTTGTCTTCACCGGTTACTATGGACGGTGGCATGGAGGATGTGCATGTGTCCATGGGCTCCCCTTTGCAGCCGTCTCCAGAGGGCTTCTCCTTCTTTATCTGAGAGGATAAAGAAACTCCAACAACAAAACTCGTGGCCTGAAGTCTCATAAAACGCCCGTCGGACTTCCAGGCGCCCGGATAAGCGTGTTCCAGTCAGCGTGGATGATCTTACCTCCGATTTCTCCTCTTTCTTTATTTCGGGTTGACCCTTGCCCAACTTTCCCTTGCCTTCTCCTTGGCTGTCAGTGCCTTCATCATCCTCGTCGTCCTCCTCCTGCTTCTTTGCCTCTAATTTGATGTCTTCCTGGCTGGACAGAGCACCGTCTGCCTGAGTGAGCTGGGAGCCGGGATCGGTCGTGCTGCTGACCGAGGCTGGAGAGGACACCTGACCGTCTGTTGCCAGAGAGGGCCTTGGAGAGAGCTGCGACAGAAGCGGACAGACGTTTATGGGGAACTGACGAAATGGCGCGTTGCATTCTAAAATACGAAAGGATGCGGCGAAAACAGAAAGCCTGCAAGGACAGGCAAGAATAAGCCGACACCAAGTGAAAAGGAGGGAACCATTTCTATTGGGTTCCCTTATCTTATTGACAATAAAGGATTTGGATTATCCAATTCTTGCTAATAGACAAGTGCCCTTCAAAAAATGTATATTTTAAACAATTTGAAAATTCTTTCATCACAAAGCAAAACTTATTGATCTGAAATTTTAGTTCTATAAAGACGTATTTTGAAGATTTTTCACTCTTTTTTTTGGCTTATTCTCATCTCTGACAGAAAACAAATACACAAATTCATTGTTTGCATACAATTATATTGGGAATCCCAAGAGCATTCAGAACAGACGGCCCACTGAAGCAGGCGGCAGGATGGGTAAAACAGGGTTAAAGGGAGTGGGGGGTCGGGGGGGGGTACTCACTGGCGTCGGTGTCAGCTGTAATGGCACATGGGCATTCTGGGTAGGCACTGAAGAAGCCTGACCTGCTTGAGGGCCCGAGGAAGCCACACCCCCAAGCGTCTGCTGCGGAAGCTGTTTGCCGTTGTCAGAGTTTGCCGCCAGCCCCAGCGGCTGCTGCGGAGGGGGCAGCTGGGGCGTGCCGGGAGTGTGCGGCTGTGGGGTCTGAGAGCCAGGAACTCTGGGGGGCGTTTGGTGCGGCTGAGGCGTTAAGCTGCGCACCGGCGAGGGCGAGGGCGAGTTTGTTCGGATGGGCGGGCAATGCGGGTAGGAGTTGGCCTGGGTGGAGGAAGGAGGCAGGTTGGGCAGGGACCCGGGACCGCCGGCGCCACCAGGCCCCATGGCACCTCCGGGAGCCCCGGAGCCTGGAGCCTGTGCTGCGGGGCTGCTGGCTGGGTGGGAAGGCGGCGTCGACAACTGGTTCTGCTACAGAGGACAGGACACAGCGGTTAGAGAGAGAGAGAGAGGGAGAGAGAGAGAGGTCTCTGCTGCTCGTCCAACTAGAAAATATCTTCTAAAGAAAGCTGGAGTACGGGAGACAATTAAAACCACATGAGTAATTACAGAAAGGAGGTTCTACCAGATGTACCACTCTGGAACACAACACTTTTATTTTCACTTAGTCTCCTTGAAACCTATCATGTGAATTAATGAAACGGAGAACACTGCCAAAAAGCACAAATAATCAGTCTTCCAAGTCGCAGACGGAGCCAATGAAGAGCCGTGATCCATCTCTCCCAGCAGACAAGGACTATGTGCAAACAGGTCCGTTCACTATGCAGCTATTCTTCACTGTCCGAGTCAGAGCCCGTGTTCATCCTCGTTGGGAATCAGAAAGCGGGTTTCAGATGTCCGAAAGTTAAATCACACACGTTCCCTTCCTTCTGCGAAGACCGCTGGCATTTAAACTGGCGTCTACATGACAAGATGCTGCTACGCGATGCTCACCGGTGGCACAGCCGTCTGCGCTCCTGGCTGGTTCATGCCAACAGGACCAGAACCACGGCCGGGACTGGACCCAGGAAACTGGCCTGGAGGGATGTACTGGTTTTGTAATTGTGCGGCATTTGGCTGACCCCCCATCCTCGCTGCTCCCATACTCATCTGGAAACAAGACAGGAAAACATCTCAGATAAGACCATTTTAGTAAAGGTTGTTGTTTTTTTTTTACTTGAAAACATGAATTAGAATCTTTTGTTCATGTTCACACAGATTATATTAGATTCCTCACAATACTTAAATATATATATATAAAAATGTTACCCATCGTGATGCTGGGGTGAAAATTTCAAAGATTTTTGTTCACTGATTTTCAAGATGAGCCTCATAACCAAAAATGAATATTTGATAGAGACAGCGTAAACCAAAAAAGAAGCCAACCTGGTTCATTGGAGCATTGAGAGGAAGAGGAGGCGTCGACCTCTGACCCATCGTCGGCATCCCCATCTGACCAAATTGGTTCATTCCTTGACGTGAGCGTAGAAGAAATGAGCCTAAAAGCGTCTATCTGGGTAAATGATGAAAACAAGCTCGCCTGCTGAGCAGAACTCCTGACACAAAGGAGGAAACTCCTGCGGTGCGTTCTACCACCCAATTCTTATCTTAAAGCTCAAGCTTGTACAACACAGTTCTGGAAATCTGGCTACCCAACATGCATTGCAACAGTATGACTAACACCGATCAGAACGGTACCTGCGGGGTTCTGCATCCTGGAGACCATCTGATTGGGTCCAGCTGGACGGATCATGGACGGATCAGCATGCGGACCATCTAGAGAGACGGGTCACAGCAACCAATAAAAACCAATAAAAATCCGTCTTCTTACGAAAACGAACGGCCTCAAAATGAGATCGTCACAAGTTCCCGGTCTCTTTTGTTGCTGCTCTTTAATGTTCAGTTGTTCGCGCCGTCGTCGCCATTCCCTTCTTCAACAGCCAGACTGATCGCCTTTAACGCGCGTCGGTGCACATTCAGAAGAAGCGTTTACTTACTTGGGGGTTGCCCTGGGGCCATGGGCAGCTGTCCCATGCTAGGGGGCCCCTGTGGGAGGCCTGGGGAGGCCATGCCAGGTTGGCCGGGCATCATGCCCTGCTTCTGAAGTCGTGTCCTCCTCTTCTCCTCCAGTTCCTTTTGGATCTTGTATATCTTCTCTGCTAGAAGGTGGTAATACTCCGCCTAGGAGGAGACGGGATGGGATTTGACCCTGTAACTGGCGGTCGCGTCTCAATGCTGTACTTGCTGCTCTGTTCGTGTCGTACCCGACTGTTAGCCGACTCGTACATGTCGCCCTCCACTTTTCGAGCGTACGCCACCAGATTCTCCATCCGTCGATCCTTCAGTGCAGCTGGATCAGGAGTGGGGAAGATGGCCTGAACGCTGCTCTCGTGCACGGACGAAAAGCACAATGGTGACCAGAATCACAATTTAGGATCTGATAATCACATTAGTCCCATAGGGAGGTTTTTTTTATTTATTTTTTTTGCAGTATTTGCAGGAAAGCAGACTCACAGCTTGTGAACAAGGTGGTTGCGGAGGTCCTGCGTGATGTCTTCATGCCAAGACTTCCTCATGCCTGCACTAGAGGGAGGCGTTGCAGTGGGCATCGAGCCCATGTTTCCCATACTGTCACTCAACAAGCTGAGTGGGGGTGGGAGGGGGGGACAGAAAAAAAAGATAAAAGGATGAATTAAGCACATACAAAAGTACTTCTGACCCGGCTCAAGTAGAAAACGGTTTGAAAGTCCGTCCTACCTTTGTGCGTTGATGTTGTTGTGCAGCATGGCATTTGGCATGAGGTTGGACTGCTGGTTGGGGGGTTGCACCCCCACGCCACCATTCACCCCTATAGAGTTTCCTCCTGGAAAGAGTTTTGTTGTAAAATGTGTGAATTCCTGACATAAGTACGACGAGCTACACTGAGGTATCACACGAATGTATCCTTTGCGACGCGCATCAAGCTTAACGGAGCAGCTTAGGCTACATGCACAGATCCTGCACGGATACCCGAGCTGGGCCCAATCAAAACACATCGAATGAAAGCAAAACAATCTGGATTCTGTACGTTTCAAAATGACATTAGATTGTGTGGTGTGAAACGTAAACCTTTTTTTTTTTAGTGTGTAGGTGCAGTAAAGCGAAGCACAGATTCACTGCCGACGCAGCACACTAACCCATGGTGTTCAGAGTCCGCATCCCAGACTGACCCTGCAGCCCCTGGTTTGGCAGGCCGGCCTGTGGCGGCTGCTGTGGCATCTGGTTTCCCTGGTAAGTGAGCCCGAGTGCAGCATAGGCCCTCTCTATGGAGCTGGGGTCAATCTGGTTTGGAGGGTTCAGATTTGGAGTGTTGGGCTGTCCGCCAGGCACCCCTGACCCTAAAGAGTTTACCAAACCCACTCCGGCACTATTTACAAGAGCTGTTGAGAGAGCAGCGGGTGAGAAGACAGAGAGCGGAAAGATAACACGGGGGGGGGGGGGGGGGTTAGTATCAAACCGGTTTGCCATGTGGTTGCAGAACCGATTCCGTTTAGATGTCCGTGTAAACACTCACACTGCTGGTTCCTCTTGTCTCCAGCGTTTTTCAGCGGCAGACACACAGGACAGTCGTGTCGTGTGCAATTCTTCCAATGAGAGATGATCTGTCTGGATGAGGCACAATGCGCCACTGAGGGAGAAGAAATAAAAAAAAAGGGACAGAGGTTCGGTAAGATGGAGAGAGAAATAAAATGAAAAAGAGACCAGAGGAACAGGGAGGGAGGAGAAGAAGAAAAATGAAACGATACAGATGCCAGAGACCAAGTTATAAGAGTCATAAAGTACAACTATACTAGGGAGAAAAAAAAAAGGATGAATAGACACCAGAGAAAATAAATAATCATCATAAACAAATACACAAAGAAGAACGCCAAGAAAGAGAAATGATTGCAACAGACACATGAAGCTTGGCTTGTGCTTGCAGAATAAACCAAACATAAAAGCATCAAAGGACATAAATCAAGAGTCTCACCCTGGCAGGATTTGCCAGCCTGGCAATGAGTCATGTGGTTGAGCACGTTCTTCATGGTGCGGCAGTGGGGCAGGTTGCACTGCCGCACTTCCCCATTGGCTTGCTCCCTCCGCTGGCACTTGTGCGCGTGAAGCAAGAGAACCAGCTGCTGCTGGATCAGCTTCCGCTTCTCTGGGTCTGCGGTGGGGGGCGCTGCGCCGGGACTGGTCCCCACGGCATTCAGCCCAACCTGGGCCCCTCCCACTGCCGCCGCTCCGCCGACAGACACGCCGCCCGCTGCGCCTGGCTGCTGCTGCTGCTGCTGCTGAGAGGCCTTAAGTCGGCAACACAGAAAAAGTAATAATAATTTCATATTCTGAAGCTTGGAGTACGACTATCGGGAGTCTGGAATTAATAAGAAAAGTAATGCGGATGATCCTTTAAAAAAATAATGCAGTTGCCAAAACTGTCACAGGAAGTTTAACGAACTCGTCTTGCTCAAGAAAGGATTTATGAATGAGAAGGGTTGATCAGGCGCAGTAAAGACGTTCACACAAAGACCATCATATTACACAGAGCTCTGACAGGAAAGATCTAAAACAGCATCAGGATTCAATCTCTGAAACCTCTGGTAGGAGATCTGCCCTTTAGACGCATGAAAAGTCCTGTTTACCACACACTGATAGTTTAAGTCGGACAAGTTCAACGGGGATGTGAAAAAATTAAATAAAACACCAAGAGGGAGATTCTCAAGTGTGTATATTTAGTTTAGATTCAGCTAAAGGAGTAAATCTCCTGTGATATAAGAACAAAATCTTACCATCCCCGACATGCTTTGACCCGGTGGTGCCTTCTTGTCCATGCTGAATTGAGAGGCCATGTTGTTTGCCAGGCCTGCCTTGTTCTGGAGCTGCGGGCCCAGCCCCGCTCCGGGCAGCCCCTGGCCAGCAGACTGGCTGTACGGACCACCATAGGGGCCCGCATTGGCCATCATAGTCATCTAGAAGTAAAGAAACAAAGGACAGAGACGAGAAGGGGAGCGATGAGAGACGGAGAGGTGGAGGAGAACGACACAGGCAAGAAGTAAAAGTAAAAAAAAAAAAGATCATTTCAGCACCTTGGAGTGAAAATGTATTTAAAAGTGCAACAATTCCACCTTTAATTTAGTTTGACATGCAGCTACACTCACATTGAATACAGACAGTGCACAGACTGCAGCTGATTCAGTCTGTTTGACCTGCAGGACATGACTGGGTTCCAGTGCAGAGCTGAAGCGGGCAGGACCGTCAGCGCTTTAACAACTTCACGGTTTTAGTAAATGTGATTCCAAACATTGAGAACAAAGTCGCAGCCATTGGTGAACACATTGACACGCGCAAGGAGGTTAACTGGATATTGGAAATATGAACTGAATAAAACACAAGTGTGAGTAGCCCTTTATGAGAACCAGAACCTTTGAATGCCTTTACTGATATTGGTTAAATTTGCTTTTAGTTAACTCACTGCATTTGTAATAGAGTAAAACGTGTATACCCGTGTAGATATTAGTTCCTAGGGCCCCCGCTAGTTTAACTTACCTTGTTCAGGGCCCCCGGTTGCTGCGGTCTCATTCCCACCTGACCTCCAGGGCCCAATTGCTGACTGCCTTGCTGCTGCTGTTGTTGTTGTTGTTGTTGTTGTTGTTGTTGTAGGGTCTCTGCCAACAGATTACTGTTGCCCATACCTGCGTTGCCAGGGTAACCCATTCTCGGTGAGCCATTCATCACCTGTCCGCCCATTGGACCTTGTTGCTGTCCAGCGTTGCCCTTCTGGGCACCCATCATAGCAGCAGCCCGACTGAGCGCTGCCACCCCCCCGCCTACCATTCCGACCTGCTGCATTAATCCGGATTGCTGCTGTTGGCCCTGGGGGTGCATGCCTTGAGGTCCACCAGAGGAAAGACCCATCATCCCCATGGAAGCCCCCGGCGCCGTGGAAGCAGGACCACCTTGTTGCGCGGGTCCTCCAGCGCGCAGAAGCTCAGACAGCTGCTTGTGTTTGGCAGCTGCATCTTGGCCTCCCAATCCCATCCCTCCTCCGAGTCCAGCAAGACTGGTGTGGAGTTGGTTGACGTCCCCGCCATTGGTCAGCCCCAAGTCGGAAGAATTAATGAGCTCGTCCGGAAGGTCATGCTCCAGGTCAAAGAGCGAACCAAAATCTGGACATTAGAGAGAGGAAAACACAAAGTTTTACCAACCATGAAAAGAAAACTACAACAAATACAGACTACTGCACGGGTATGCGTCTGATCTGCAGGTTGATGGTGCAAAAGCGTGAAATGGACAGAGAGCGATTTAAAAACGGATCCGTTGGCTTTTCATATTTGTCATGTAGTTTGAGTACCCTCATATTTTCACAGGATAGAGCTTGAATAAAACTATCCAGAGAAAGCTGTCAGACATCTGTCTTTCAGCATGAATGATCCGAGTCATTCCTTTTAGATGTCCCTAAAAACAGATTCAGTTTTATGGCGCCTTCTGACACGCTAAATCCTCACGTAGAGCTTTTTCCAGCAGGTCAGCAGGCGTGCTTGTTCTCACAGGTGACCTGGCACACCTGAAAGCTCCGATGCATTCCCGACCGGCTTCAATCTCCGCTCCTCTCACCGCGTTATAACGCAGTAAAATGAACACGCACGTCAATTGTTACTGTCTGACATTCGCGCACGGCATAAACAGTCGAGGTGGTCGCACTGAATAGTAAAACGCACAAAACGCAGCCCGGTGACAGACACAGACAGACAATGGAGGGTGAACGAGAATATCGCAGAGAAGCTTTAAAAAAAAAAAAAAAAAGAAACACAAAGACAGAGGAAGCCGTTTTAGGGACGATGATTTTATTTTTGTTCCATTTCTAACTAATTCACACAGTTCGATCGACACTGCCGCAGATCCATGGGACGAGCGAGCCTTTTGCGCAACTTCAACGAAGTCCGGAACAATGGCTAGCTCGGGACACAATGGCTGGTTCGGTGCAGCAGAGCGAGTCAAAAGGCTCCCGACACCAGAACAAAAGACTCCGAACGTCTTCATCTCAACTCGGAACAGAGTCAAAACCCCCAAAGGAGTGATTCTGGTGCTCGCTACCGCTTCCCTCTCCACTAGCTAGCCGGCTAACGGAGCTCAGCTGGAGACGCTCTTCTTCTTCTTCTTCTTCTTCTTCTTCTCTGCCCGAAAGTTAGCCCGCTAGCTAGCTAGCTCTGTTCCCGTTACTTTCTCCTAAAGCCCAGTCCGGACAAACCATCGTTCGTTTGCCCTGCGGAGTGTCGGGGGAAGCCGCATTTGGCCTCGCCGTTTCGCCCGACTAACTTTTATAGCAACTACACGGACTCGAGGCGAACCGCGGCGACTCGATTCCCCCCATTGTTTGGAGGAGGACCCCGGAGTTAGGTTAGCTAGCTAGCCCGTGGAAGCTAGCGCATCAAAACATTCCTGCTGGAGAAGTTGATCAGCATTGCGTGTCGTTTTGTGTTCAATAGATTTATCTCGTAATCCCAGACGTGTACGATCCAAATAATATTATATATATATATCCATGTTTAAAAGAAACTCCGTGTCTGTACAGCCAAGTTGGTGTAAACTCTACCGGAGACTTCAAAGACGTCCTGATCAATAACACGAGCAGGCGTAGCCGCATTTATGATTATTAGCTAATACTCACCGTTTCCGTCGCTGGCGGACACCGAGAGAGCCGGAGAGGATAGCTTGGGCCTCTTGGCTGAAGGCGGGCCGGACTCCAGGACATTATCGGCCATATTTTGGCGAAGAAAATTAAAATAAATTGCTGTATATCCACGTCGGGCAAAAAAAAAAAAAAGACCCAACAAAGTACGTCCCTTTATTTGTGTCCCTGTCCCGGAGAGAAAGGCTCCTGCTGGTTTCCCCCCACCGTTCCGGGGCCGGTAGGGGAGAGAAGACAGCAGCGCTGAACTCTTTCCCCCCCTTCTCAGTTCTCCCGGTTTATTCCCCTATGCAGATATCAGCCGCCCCCCCACCACCTCCACCCCCCCCCGGGGTCGGGATATGTGGTTTCTTCACTGATTTCACGAGGAGGAGGTGGCAAGGTGGAGTCGGTAAAAAAAAAAGAGAACGAAAGAAAGCGTGCGGCCCTCCAGCAACCTCATGTAGCCACATCCACGACGCAGAAACCGTCCCGAGATCCGTCCTCCGTGCCGCCGTCGGTCACGACCGCCATCCCGGGAGATTCCTGCGTTCCGGTGGGAGGCTTCGATCAGGACTCGATAGACGTGATCCCAAAGGCAGGAGTTGTTCCTGTGTTAAGTTCTGGATTCCTGCACGATCCTCTGTTGCATTTCAGGGGGGGGGGGGGGGGGGTCCCGGAACAAGTTCTGCAGAACGGTGTGAAACCCACGGAAGCCCACGCTTAGACAACTCGCGTGGAAAGAAAAAAAAAAGAGTCTACAACTGATGTATATTTACATGCACGAGTTGTTTTTTATTTTTATCTCGCATGTGCGTGCTCGTACGTGCACACTTGGTGTTTTGGGTCGTGCAAAGGCACCGGGGTCGGAGAGCAGAGACGTGTTTGCACATTCGGTTTTTTTGCCGATCGATTTGTCAATCAGCTGGCGATGAGATTGATCCCGTTTTGCGGGGTTGCTTATGCAGAGGTTTTCTTCCCCCCCCCCCCCTCCGGGTTTCGCGTGTTATGTTCGACTACTAGCCTCTACCGTGATGCCCTATCGAGGGGGGTCGGCGGCGGCGGCTCATTGAGGAATTATGGCTATTTCGAAAGCGGAGAGCTTCACACGAACGCTGACAGCCGCGAAAACACGCTCTCATTGCCGCTTCGTGATGGGGGGTGCCCCCCCTGCGCGTTGCTATCTCTCCCCCCTTCTCCTTTTTTTAAACCAGTCTCTCTTTTTTCCACCTTTCCCTTCTGCCCGGTAGCAATTTATTGATGTAATTGCCTACGCGGACTATTTCCTTCCTCCGCGGCGGACACATAACGACGTTTCATGTTGGTGTTTTCCCCCGTTTCCGCTGCTTCTCCCCTCGCCGGGATAATATTTAGCTCTCTTCCGTCTCCGCTCCGCTAAAACACCCCCTTCCTTGGATTTCACACGCATTCGTATCTCCCGACTCGATTTCTCCTCCCCCCCCCCCCTCCGCGGACGTCTTATCTTTTCCGGTGATGCGGTTCCCTGGCTCGACCGGGACCGGGTCTCGCCACCCGTGCCTTCCCGCGGCGGTTCCCGGGGCGTCCGTTTAGTCGCTGGCCGGAGTCACTCCTTCACTCGGTTATCTCCCGTTTCTGACGGTCTGTCCGCACAAACAAAATGGCGGCTTGTTGTTTCTACTCCTCTGATACGGAGGGGAGGGGAGGGTTGGAGGTACAGCAACATTAGGCGTGGAGGGGAGGGGAGGGGAGGGGAGATACTCTTCGGAGGTGTTCGGGATTGTCCGGAAACATTGAACTTATTTCTAGGAAATCCCTCTTTATCGCTCCTTCAAATACATCTCTCTCACACGAACACAGTAAAACACACGAAGGGTCTTCAGGGCGGACTTTGCAGGCCTTTGGTGAGGTCATCCTAAACATTTATTCCAGGTATTATCAGGAGCAGCCTGTGGTGAAGGCAGCTCCTGTTCATCAGCTGTGTGCATATAAACATGGTGCATTTATTTGTTGAAGAGGTTGTGCTCTGATGGCGGTGATGGCAAATGCAAAAAAAAAAAAAAAAAAAACATGTCATGGGCATGCCAAGGTTTAAAAGAGGACAATAAGTGCGTGTGTGTTTTGCTCGTAACGACGGGGGTTTAACTTGACCTGCTGGTAGCAACATAAGAACACAAGACGGGCTACCTCCGTGGGGTCTCGTCCCCAGACTGTCCTCTGTCATTTAAAGTAACACTTATCAGCTACGGGAGTGTTTGCGCGGGCTCCAAGTCTATGATGTAGCACATTAACACAAATAAATCCGTACCTTCCAGTTTCTTGACTAGTTGGGAGACACCTTGAGCATCTGTAAAAGTTACGATTGTCAACATGAGATTTGAGGACTAAAATGAGTCGAAATAAAGTCTGTAATGTCCTCACTGTGGAGGAGGTTGAGCACACTGTCTACTATTGACAACTTGGCTGGTCCTCCAGTCTTGTCTTCCTCTTCCTCTCCCTCTCCCTATCTGCTAGCGCAGGCCTGCTCTACATCCAAAACGGTCTTCGGTGCATCGCGGGACAGAATCAGAGGCTCTCCCTGATCTTGGATCACCACGTCATCCTCAATCCTGACGCCCAGTCCACGGAAATGCTTCGGTGCCTCATCATTGTCCTCGCAGATGTACAACCCTGCGGCAATAGAGGAGAGATGAAAGAAGGAATAGCGCAAAATCGTAAAAAAATAAAAATAAATCACATTTCACTCCACATCTGGAGGCAAAAAGGGCATACCGGGTTCTATGGTGATGGCCATCCCGGGCTGCAGAGGCTGCGAGCGGGACAGCTCAGACGTGTCATGGACGTCCATGCCCAGGTAATGGCCCACGTGGTGGGGGCAGTAATGCCTGGCAGCCTGGAATGCCAAGGATATGAATGTTCAACAGCTCCACAACGTTACACAAAAGGATGCCGAGGCCGTGATCCTTTGAGGCGGCGTGAGGCTCGCGAGCATTTGGCTCCAGGCACCTGCGTTAAAGCGTCTATTTCACGGATTACCTTCAGTGCATCGGCCTCACTGGTGCTGGCCTTGAGGATGTGGAGCTTCCTGAGCTGGCGTCCCAACAGAACCAGCATGGTGGAGTAGATGTGATCCAGGCTGACGCCGGGGCAGCACAGAGACAAACAGGACCGCTGGACCTCCAGGACGGCCTCGTACAGCTCAGCCTGAGCGGGGCTGAATCTAACAGGAAGTAGCAGGCGGGGAGACTGAAGCATTTTGGTCCATCATTGTATCAGAAGAATTCACATAAACATGCTTATGTTTTACTGTTTGATGAAAAAAAGGTTCTAAAAGCCAGACAGCTGCAGTTGAAGTGGGTTCTTGGGCCAACTTACTTTCCATTCACCGGCCATGTTCGAGTGACATCACTAACGTAGCCGTAATATTCACAACCACCGTCGAGCAGAACCATTTCACCGTCCTGATGGAGAGAGTGGAATAAACACATTCGTTTCTGGACGGCTGATGTGATGTAAGTGGACGGATCCCCTCACCTTGATGATCTGGTTGTTGTTTATGTAGTGCAGAGTATTGGCTCGATTCCCTCCAGCAACAACAGGCGGATAGGCCAGGAAGTTGGCGCCATGGATCCGATTCTCAAAGTCAAACTGGGAAAAAAAAGATTTCATGGTTCAAATATTCAGATAACTTTATAACTCTCATATAGGCGACGTACTATAAATACAATAGCTTGTGCTTTTTTTTTTTTTTTTTTGCAGGTACACCTCCACTTTCTTATGATACACTTGGACAAAACGTGTTAGTAGCAGTCGTGGAGGCCATGGGTTCAACTCCCACTCAGCCCCACACTCTGCATCCCTGTGTCGATGGCAAATCAGCCAGATAAATAATGGGCAGCAAATTTCATAAAAAAAAAAAAAAACATGAGCAGAGAGGAAACGGGGCTCAATAAAAATATTTCCAGATACCTTGGCAAAGAGCACGGCTTCATCCACATCGCCTCTGGACAGCGCCATCGTCCTCCTGAAGGCCTGAGAGATCAGGAATCCCTTTAGAGTAGAAGTCTGCAGGATCTACAGGATCTTCAAAAACGCAGGCGCCGCCACTGGAAGTCATGTAAATACCGACCTGTGCCGTGATGTGTCCCGCTTCCTGCATGAGCGCCACCTCCGCTGAGCTCTTGACGGCCCTGAGAGAATGTATGAGCGGCCTGAGAAGGCGCGGCACCGGCCCCGTCTCCAGCACAGGACACATGTGTGTCTGGTGGAGTCGAGGATGGGCGGGTGGAGAACTGTCGTACCACAGCTGAGAGCCTGCGAGAAGAGCAGCACAGAGGAAGCGCCGGTTAGCGTGCCGTTTAGCTTGTGGTCCCGTCCCGAAGCTCTTCCTGAAGTTCTATCTCCCGAGGAGCTACAAACCACATATTTAAGTGGTTATTTCCAAACATATACAGGAAATAGAACTTTAAACACAAAGTGTCAAACTTGGCATTAGCCTATGCTGGCTAGCTGCAGCTAAAGACACACACACACACACACTCTAAATTAATCCTGTAGAGCGATATTCCTCTCATCTTCCCACCTTTAAGGCTCTTGAGGACAACGCCCAGCTCCTCTGTGCTGTGAACTCTCTCCAGGCCGGTCAAAGCAGCCGTCCCGTCCTTTCCTGACCGCGGCCCGTCCCACAGCTCCCTCCCCGGGTCTCTGCGGGGGACGAATAAGATGGTACGGTCCGGTCGCCCTTTGCCGTGAAGGACCAAAGCGCTGTCGGGCTCCAGGATGCCGCTGAGGTAGAGGAAATCCTGGAGAACGTTTGTTTCCAGGTAAGTGTACGGAAGCCTTGCTAAAATTCCTATCAGTGTTCCAAATGCTAATAAAGCATCGGCCCAGTAAATAAAAGCAATCATTTACGGTACTAAAATAGACAATATCCATGAAGCTAGAAGGAAACATGACTGGATCCAGATGATGAACCCAAACCCATACCTGGTTCTGGTGAAACGGATAAGGGATGTCATTCGACATGAAGCGGGTCGGATGGGACAAAACGACGACAACATGGGTGTCGGAGGAGGCGGAGGGTCCCAGCCTGTCCGCCTGGGCCTCGACGAGGGAGGCCAGCCGGTGTCTGCGGAGCTCATATTCTGTCTGGCTTAAGCCTGGAGTCACCTCACCTGAGGGGAGCCGAGAGACACAGACGGCGAGCTAGAACAGCCGACCCGTCACCCAGACCAACGCTGGGCTCGCTTTAAAAGCTAATCTCACTCCTGAAATGAAGAAGATGCTGCAGACGACACTCACCAGGTTTGAGAAGGTGAGGATGGGTGAAAGGACTGGGTTGGCCCAGGCACCGAGGAGGAACCCGCTTTGGTTTCAAACCGCCTGGTTTCACGGAAATGCTTCTGCGCTGGCACCAGACGCACCCTACAGACGTGGACGGAGAAGACGCGGCACAGAAGCTGTGGATCCTGCATCTGACGAAGCTCTCGAGAACTCTACGCTACATTTATATTACATTACGCCATGCATTTGTAATCAAGGTAGAAAATGCAATCGTTGCCATCTGCCGCTGTCCACATGGGCGTTTCACGTTAGTCAGCAATAAATAAAAAAACAAGATATTTAGGAGGAGCCCTGACCACCAGTCCCGTCGTCAGTGACTCCCCTCCATCTTTAGGACAAAATAGTTCTCCTCACAACAGTATGAATCCGAATAGTTCTCAGATAAAATGACAGCAACTTCAGAGAATTTACTGGTGTGATTGTAAGGATAGTAAATACTAAGTTGTAGTAGTAATACTCACTACTGTACATGTAAAAAGGGACACGTGGGCTCCAGAAAAGACTTGCAGGTCGAGTCTCAAAAGTCAATTCAAACGTAATGACAGTAAAAGAACTCACCTCGACTCCAGTTGCCCCTGGGAAGCAGGGTGACAGCTGCCCCGACCCATCGGCTGGCTGAGGGCAACATTGTTGCTACAAGAGGACGCTGAGCAGCTTACAGCATGTTATCCAACCGTAAAGACACGAAGGGGGGCACCAAGAAGCCAACGAACTCCGGACATTTACCGGAACACGTCACAGTTAAATGGTGGGACTCGCCAAAGTTACAATCATCTCAGAAGAGCTCCTAGTTAGTTTTCAGGCAGCCATGTTTGTTAGCCCCCGCCTCCTTCGCGGCGATTGGCTGACGTTCTTCTTCGTCGGTTTTGGGTCTTGCGTCACCCTTTGCTTCGGAGTGTGGCGGACCAACGCTATTATCCCGCCCACCACACGCACGCACACACACACACACGCACACACACACACACGCACACACATCTGAATGCAAAACAAGTGAGTAAAAATGCGTAAAAGTAGAATGAGGGCGTTGTTATACAAACATGAAAGGTTTAATGGGAACAAAACAATTACGCCACTGACATTAGTTCTATGCTTTATCAATGTTAAATTGTTTTGTTCGCGCTACTCCATTCCTTACAGGCAAACCCAGGGCAAAAAACCCCCCACCCCTGTTATATTGGGCTGTCCTGACAGTCGCCTGAATGAAATTCGCAGACGAAGCGCCACTGCTAGTTTGATTCCGTATTGGTGCGATACAGAAAAATAAACCTTGGATTCTCATCCTGCGGCCTCTTATCGAGAGCATCTACGGTTATCGATCAGGTGTGTGTGTGTTTCCCTTCGGTTACCGGGGGCTCGAATGCATGCCTGTAGATTTTAGGCGCTAATCCGCTAATATCACGGCGATGTTGCTGCTAGCTAGCTAACATTTATCATGCGTCAAACAGTCCCCGCGTCACGGACGGACGCATGATTCTCGAACGCGTCTTGCGATCACAACGTTAATAGTCCGAGTACGTGTTATTTCCGTGTTTTTTTTTAGCGGTGTCGTTTGAGATCTAACTAATTTAGGTTATTTACGCTTGTTTTAAACCTTCGCGTTTGGCACCATGTGCATATCTTTAAAACATTGCCGTTGATTGTTAGCGCTCGACTTGACGGAAGTTGCGTTTCTCTTTCCCAACAACGCGGGGCGTGAACAGAGAAGCATGGACGGCCGAAAAGTCACTGAGCTGAAGGGCTTCGTTCAGCTGTGCGAGTCCAGGCCGGAGATTCTGCACCTTCCAGAGCTGGCCTTCTTCCGAACCTGGTTGCAGAGGTCAGTCTGGACTCCACTGTACTATAAAACTAGTTCACTTTCTTTAGGGGCCCCTTTCATTTGACTGTTTTGGGGGACATCGCCATCGGCTTTTCCCTATTTTTTAGATATTTTATACAACTTCCACCAAAAGACCAGTCGACTTCTATTCAATCAAGTTTTATCCAAAATCAAAGTTGTCGTCTGAAGACTCGGGCTCCTTGTACTGCTTTCTGACCGTGTCAAAAAATGTGCCTTTTTTTTTTTTTTTGCAGCATGGGTGCAAAAATGCCCCCCCCACCCAAGACACAGGACTCCTGTCAGGTGACGCATGATGATTTGCCTGTTGCACTCGTCTTTTGTGTACATTTTTATGATCGATGCGTTTTTATTCTGTGTATTAAGCCTTTTAGTACATTATAGTATCTTGTTCAGAGACAAATGAAAACATCTGTGTGTATATATATATGTAATAGTACCGTTTGTGAGTTAACTGTGTAACGGCGTGCTGTCTGGCTTTAGGGCGGCTGTCCTTGTGGTCCTCCCCCCACCTCGGCTTCACCGCCTGAGCCTCCTGCACCGTCCGAGAGCGAAGAGAGTGAAATAGGTGATGGGGGGGGGGGGGGGCTTTCTCTATGCTTGTTCGTTAAATCCTCATGCTAAACGTTCATGTAAACGCCTTTAAAGAAATATGTGTTATTGTTAAATGGTGAAGACCCCCCCCTGCTCCACAGTGTCAAACGACCTCCGCGTTTATCCAGTTAATTGTTTGACTGAATATAATCAGAACTAATCAAGAAAAGAAAAATCTGATTCTTTATTTTGTTTTCTGTGTCCCGTCATTTCTTAATATCTCAGAAATTGACGACGACGGCGTGATCGAGCCAGAAACCGACGGACCGCAGGAGATGGGAGAGTTTGAAGACGTCGAGGTGAAACGCCCAGACGTAGCGTGCTAACTAGGAACCGCTCGCGCCTGTTCACACATAAACCCAGAGCGGTTTTAAAGGCTGCGGACGGTGACGTGTCCTTGCACTTCCTCAGGTCACAGAGGAGATGGCGGATCAGGCCAACGAGAAGAAGATGGAAGCCATCGACGCTCTGGGGGAAGGTCGGTGGATTATCCTGTTCGGGCTGGTGACGAGTGGAACCAGCCGGTCAAACTGTTTGAAGTCCTTAGAAAGAGTTCCGTTTTCTGATTGATCATTTTTTGTTTCCCCCCCCTCTTTTAGGTGACCTTCAGAAAGCCATGGAACTATTCACCGAAGCCATCAAGCTGAACCCCAGCATAGCCGTCCTTTACGCCAAGAGGGCCAGGTGGGGGGGGGGGGGGGGGTCGCCGCCGTCGGCCATTCCTTAGAGCAGCTATCGGGGCTGGGCTCCATTCCCCGTTGTCAAAATAAAAATGGACGTTTACTCTTTTACGTTGTTTTTTTATTGTTGTTTTTTTTATGAATGAATGTGATTGTCGTCTCCTTCCGCTCCCTGTCCAGCGTCTTCATCCAGATGCAGAAGCCCAACGCCGCCATCAGAGACTGTGACCGCGCCATCAGCATCAACCCCGACTCTGCACAGCCCTACAAGTGGAGAGGAAAAGCTCACAGGTGCGCTTCTCTTCTCTTTAAGGCTTCTTCAGCCGGGGGGGGGGGGGGGGCAGATCATTTCCTCACTCACAGGTAGAGCACACCTCAGCGTTTGATATTTAACATTCGCGTCTGTTGCAGGCTGCTGGGCCACTGGGAGGCGGCGGCCAAGGACCTGGCCACCGCCTGCAAACTGGACTACGACGAATCAGCCAGCGCGTTGCTGAAGGAGGTCCAGCCGAAGGTACGATGCCAAATAAGAGGTGGACGAGGAGGAGGAGGATTAGAACCACAGAGGCCTTCCTCTCCCGAGTTTGCAAGTGTGTAATTTATTATTGTGTATTTTTTTATCAGGCAAAAAAAATCTTTGAGCACAGACGCAAATACGAGCGCAAGAGAGAAGAGAAGGCGATCAAGGAGAAGCAGGAGAGGGTAAAGAAAGCGCGAGAGGAGCACGCCCGGACCCAGAAGGTGAGACGCTGACCCCCTTTTTAATACTTCAAATGACGATGAACCACCCGTTTGATGGGAACTATTCCGCCAGCGCCATCAGCTGGAGCTTCTGCACAGCCTGACGGGGGGGGGGGGGCATTAACGTACGACTGCTGACAAAGCCTTTTAGTTCTGTCTCTGCGTCCTCTTCGCCCTTCCTTCTCTATGCTCTTTGAGGTAGGATGGACGAGATGCCTTTCGGGGAGCAGTCGGCCGTTTTCCTACAGAAGGAGCCGCCTGCCATTCCCAAACCTAAACCTGACCGTTCTGAACTCGACCCCTTTCTTTTTTTTGTCCTCCATCAGGAGGGGGAGGAAGCACGAAGCCAGGCAGGAGGAACGGGAGGAGGAGCAGGAGCATTCTTCCCAGGTAGGGAGTATTTCTTTGTTCTGTCCATCCTTGATTACTTGTGGACAGACGTGATGCGGCTTCGAAGGCCTAAATAACCGAACGCGTCTTGCGTTTCCTCTGCAGACGCTGCTGGGTTCCCCGGCATGCCCGGCATGCCCGGTATGGCTGGCATGGCTGGTATGCCTGGTGGTTTTGGTGAAGTCCTGAAGGATCCTGAGCTCCTCAATGCCATGAAGGTGATTTTTTAAGTGCTCAGTGTTAATCCTCTGCATCAAAACGCTGCCACTGTTATCGTGGAGATCTTCAAGTAGAAACGTTTGTAGGTTGATTCAGACTGGGAGGAAGCATGGAATGAATAGGATCGGCACCACTCGCGTTTGTGCCGCATGCATGAGGATGCAAGCAAGAAATGGTTTCTTTTCTTTTTAAAGCGAGCTGTTTGCAGGTTTGACTAGAATTCATTTGTTATCCTGACGGGTGAAGACAGACGTTTACTTTAAGCCCAGCTAAAGACGCTCCTTGTTCAACCTTTGCGTCAGAACGTTTCCTGTTTCCTGTTTGTTGTTTAACCCCCATCTTGAGCCCTTTTTGGACCCGTGCTGCATATGAATAAAGGTCCACCCTGTTGATTCCATGTTTCACCCCAGGACCCTGAGGTCATGGCTGCCCTCCAGGATGTGGCACAGAACCCAGCCAACATCTCCAAGTACAAGAACAACCCCAAAATCATGGTCCTCATCACCAAGCTGGGTGCCAAGTTTGGAGCCCCCCCACAGCCATAAAAAGGAGCAGGAGGAGGAAGGGACGCTGAGAGGGGCGCAGACGGTGGAGACGCCTCCCGACAACTATTCCACTGTGTGCAGATTAAAACGGGGGGGGGGGGGTGGATGATGACTTGATTGGTCTGATATCATGTCAGCAGGGCAAACTTGTTAAATCTTCTTAATCAGCCTGTTGGCGCTTAGCAACGTCTCAACAAAAACCTACCGAGTGGAGAAGTGGAGCATTCTGGGAATTAACCACGGGTTACCGTTCAACCGGGAAGCTCCCGCATTAAGATGAGCTCAAATACACTTTTGCAGCCATTTGAAGATGCAGTCGTGGTTTAGCTAACAGGTTTTTTTTTGTGTGTTCTATCGGAGCTGAACACATCTGTTCTCACGTTTCTGTTCAGCCGATCTGTGATTTTACAAATGCAAAAAAAATGAAATAAATTGTCTCTTGATGTCAGATCCCGTAAAGAAAACCATTCACAATAATAAAACCTCTGCTGTTGCAAAACGGGGTTGATTCTTCTCTTCAGTGTTTTACGGCGTCGTTTTGATCCGGGCGACTATTGTTAGACAAAAAACAAGATGGAACTTTTTGTCTGAAATGTTATTGACATTTTGAAACTGGTTCTACTGGACTTTTGTGTGATACTCACCAGCCTGAGGATAACGTCTTCAAACCGCGAAAAGAAGTCCTGATGTTTCAGATTCAACCTTTTAGAATTCACATTTACCGATCACAGAAAACTGGGAAACCCAAACTCCCAGGAACTGGAACAAGTCAGAACTTTGTGGTTGAACAAGGACAAATTATCAAAATAGTTTGTCATAAAAAAATCATTAACCAGTTTTATGTAATAAGTCCTGGTTTTTATTAGCCTTTTAACCCTTTTTAGTTTGAAACTGTTCAACCTTATAAAGACACTATTTTGAAAAGTGGATTTGAAAGAAAACCTAAACTAACACATAATGGGAGTTGAATAATTTCAAACAGAATATAAGAGATGAGCCTGCTGGTGCTTTGGCACAAATCAGGCCCGGAGGGTCGCCAGGCCTCCTAACCCACCCAATGGGATCTGTCTCCACCCGGAGGATGACTGATCCCGAAACATGGCGGGTCAGACAGAAACTAGTTTCATTATAGACCAAGTCATAAATGAATGACAACAGCAAATCCTGGGTCCCTTCCTGCAGCAGCCAGTGAACGCCACACAGCATCAATCTGAGCCATCGCAGACCAGTGACCTGAACCAGTAAAACACTTGTTGTTTTAACATGAATCTTTATTCGTGTACTTCTAACAGCAGAACAAAAACACACATTGATGTAAAATAATATCTGGGATAACAGGGTTGAAAGAAAGTCGCTCTCCTCTAGCAGCCGATGGGGGGGGGGGGGGGGAACGCAACAATGATACCGCTAGTGGCCGTATCTGCAGAGAGAAGAGAGGACGGAGCGTTAATGCAGCCGATCCTCCACGCGGCACACGGTCAGAACCACGTCTGGGATACTCACTTCTGAAACTCCCATTCCCTGTTGTCCAGAGGACACACCTGTCGGGTTTTCAGCCAGCGGGAGATGCAGTGGAAGTGGAAGGCATGCTGAGGAAGGAGACGGCAGCGTTTAGGTTTAGAGAAACGAGCGCGCTTTAAAAACATCAGCGCCGAGCTTCACGGCTGGAAACCCGACATCCGTGTCACCAATTCATCATCAACAACAACGCCCCCCCCCCCCCCCCCTTTAGCATCTGTAGATGACTTAAGATGTACAGCACTGCAGTGAAAGACTAGCTCGCTCACATTGCAGACGCCCCAGGCTACAGTGCATTCCTCAGAAGTCGCTGACGCCTGATTGGCCTGGCACTCTATACCTGAGGAGGAAGAGAGACAAGAACCGGGGACACAATGTGTGAAGACCGATCTGCAGGATGTCCATTAAAGCCAAACCAGAAGCTCGACATCAATGGTGCTGCTGCTCCCCAGACCCAATTTGTTTTTGTTTTTTCGTGAACTCACAGAGGTCCATGATGTGGTTCCGACAGATAGCGCAGTTGTCCACCACGATGTCCCAGGCCCACAGCGCCACAGCGTTCCACTGGTGGCAAAGCAGAGTCGCAATCAATTCACGTCCGAGTAACAATATTCACTGCCGACACGCAGACGCTTCACAAGTGGGTTAAAATGTCACATTTTGCATTCAAAATCGAGGATGTGAATACACTGGCCTGATCTGATGCTGCGTGGGCGGCCCAGAGACTAACACTGACAAAAAAACACTTATTTTTGAGCTTATAACATTTGAAATTTGACATTTTCAAAGGGCAGCATCAAATGTCACATTACTTCACATCAAATAGCCTGCCATTGATTACTATGAGACCGGTTAAAAGAAAAGGGCAATTTGAAAACAAAACCAGAACTTTAATGCCAATTTTCTTATTTTGAACATGCAGAACAGTCCATTACTGTCAGTGTCGTATTAATCTGACTAGTAGTCCATGATCAGTGAACTGTTTCTGGGCCAGTCCACGCTTAAGCTAACGATAGGCGAGCAGTCAAGCGGTTTGCCGTTTGTAGTAAAAGATCATTTGTAATATTTGTGACAGTTTATAAGTTTCTTCGTTTCGTTACGTTGAATGTCAGTGATTACAATCAGGCAACTACAAGTTCTCGCTGCGATTTTCCTCAAAAGTGCCAATTCACGGCCCGTTTGAGGAAGGCTAACAGCTAGGTAGCTAATGTTGTGAATTAGCGGAACGACGCTAATAGCAGCTAGCTTAGTTGTGTTAAGAGTAATTGGAGGATTGCTGGCATACTATACAGATTCTCTACACTAATAATTGATTACAAGTTATTCATATATATATATATATATACCTTCTTGACTTCGAATCGCTTCTTGCTGGCTCCACTGTTGGTGCCGCTCGGCGTGTCTACATCCATGGCAGCAGCAGCCATCTTGCAAGGATCATTACAAGTAACTATCCCCCAGAGGGGGGCGCGCGCGAGTCTCCTTGGTAACTCCAGTTTTAAAATCTGGAAGATTTCAGCAGCTGCTTCAATTTTGGGTCTTTGTTTCTGTCTGGCTAAAACTGTCGAGACAGTTTCCTTTAACGTCAACGCAGTGAGCTGTAAACATCAGGATTTAAGATGACAACTGAAAGATTGAAATGTAATCGCATTGCATGTAAACGTGTTTCTGCACAAAGCCAGATGCACCAGCGCTCTTTCTATTCCCCTTCATGTCTTTAATAAAAAATAAATGTAGGTTTTTACTATTTAAGTGACTTCAGTGAGTTAGTTTGACTTGAAATCCAAAAACTGCAACGAAGTTAGGCAAAACGAAAAGCCAGGTTCCACCGAGATTTGAACTCGGATCGCTGGATTCAGAGTCCAGAGTGCTAACCATTACACCATGGAACCCGCCACTGGCGCTGTCAGTGTTCAGTCCCTACTTACACATACTAACTCATTGAAGATGTCGGCCTACAACGAGCGCACAATATAGTAGGTAGTGCAGAATCCAGGATCTCCCAAATTCAGATAGAGATTTAAAACACACCCAGCACTCTAAGCTTATCTTTATTTTCACAAATATCCAATAAAACTGCATCTTGTGCCTCATTTTCTGCAGCAAACACTTTTAAATGTATTTAACTCTTTTAGTTTGTCCTTCTCTGTCATTTTCATGAGAAATCAACTTTAATAAACACTTATTACAGAAAAGTAGATAGATGCGAAATACAAAAACAGATAAAAGATCATTCTCCAGCCCCGTTCCTTTTTTTTCTAGTGTACGCTCTGCTTCAAACTAAGGGAATGAAGCTTATTCTTATTCACAGGCACACAAAGCGCGAGAAGACGAGGCTGTTGGTGCCGTCCTGTGACTATTATCATTATGATTATGTGTACATGAAGCCACAATGGTCCCACACCATTAGAGCATACTCCTCTGAAACGCAAATCATTTCAATCCAGTCCAGAAAGACGTGTGAACTCGTGAAGGACAGCGACAGGGAAGAAAGTCTGATGAGTTTGAGCGTCATTTGTTCCAAACATGAGCTCCTGCGAGCTCATTTCCGAAATGGTCCATCAGTCACAGTTCAGTCGGCTCGTCTGTGCGTCCACCGTCCTCATCTCTCAGCCCTCAGCTCTGACTCTCTGCAGCGTCGACTGCAGGTTGTTTCTGGCATTGCCACACGAATCCAGAGCCTTGTTGTTTCTGTGACACACACAAATGTCTATTAACTTAACAGCGCGTGCTAATGTATGCGGGGTGCTCTTTCTCACAAGAGCACCCCGCTTTAACACTCAAACACACCGATGACGTAATGTTCTCCAGCTCCCGTCGGCAGAAGTAAAAAAAAAAAAAGTACAATTTGTGGGATCAGTTTAGGAAGATGTCAAGTGGCCCACCACCATTGCCGCCCCCCACCAAGGGTACACCCATTCCTTTTCTACATTTCATCCTGAAGATGGGATGGTGATTGCTGTAATTTTTGTACCTGCGAGACAGCAGCTGATCGGCTCATTCTGTCACGCCCTTACCGGGACATGAAGGCCTGCAGCACAGCCACGTTCTCTTTGGGGAAGTAGTCCTGCCGGACAACGTGCTCCAGTACGTGAAGGTGGCCCGGAACCGGAAGCACGGGCCTCACCTTGTCCTCACTCTGAGGAGCCAGCAGAGGACGGGAGAGAAGGAAGGATGGCGGAAATGAGATTTTAAAAAAATGTGTGTTTAAAATTTTTTTATAGCTAAAACAAACCTTGAGAAGTCCGAGCAGCACCAACAACGACGATACAAAGTTAAAGCCTTGGAAGGAAGGAGTGGAAAAGGCTTTCCTGAGAAGGGAATCTATAATAAAAAAAAACCCAGCAACAATTAATATAAACGTGCGTAACAAATATAATATACTATAATAATCACTCACCAATGCTGTCCAACACCGCACTCTTCACATCCGTATTCTCCTCCCTGTACACGGACGCGATCTTGAGGAAGGCTTCGGCCGTTTTGGTAGCATCAGACAGATCCACCTGGATTCAGAACGGCGATCACACTGATCGTCTGCTCGTCCATCAGCAGGACGTTGATACAGTTCACATACCGTCATTCCCTCACGCCGCACGTTCCAGTGTTACCAAGAGACACCTTTCAAAAAGGCTCTGAGAACGTTCCTGCGTCTTTACCTGCTGCTCAATCAGCATCGCCCTCTTGGCTCCCAGCTTGAGGAGTTTGTCCGGGGACGGGAAGCTGAGGAAGGAAGAGACGTCTGGCGGCCGAGACGCTGGCGCTGGAGTGGACAACTGAAGCGAAGGAAAAGTTTTCACTCGCATTCGTCTTGTGCTCGTTAACATCAGCCATCGACTGAACCTGCAGTGTCAGGTGTTATTCACGTTTAACCAGTAATGCATTCCTGACCTTGATGCTCTCCTCTTCCTCCTCCTCCTCCTCCTCCTCCTCTTCTTCTTCCTCCTCCTCTTCCTCTTCTTCCTCCTCTATTTCCTCCTCATCTTCTTCCTCTATTTCCTCCTCATCGCCATCCTCTGGCTCACCTTCATCGTCACTGATGTAAAATAAATTACAGCTGTCGAGAGGATTTTTTTTGGACCTACGTTGAGGTCGTCTCTCTGTTAAATGTGTGAAATCTAAATACTTTTTTTTTTAGACGAACATCCACAGATTGCTAACGCTAGCAGCCAGTTTACTATAAACGCTGCTTTGAGGATGTTTGTGCGTGTAATGCTGTCAGAGGCATGCTGACTAAATGCTGGGCTAGGCTCCAGGACCCGGAAACCCGGAATTCAGTTCACGTATGTGACGCGTTTACCTGAGCGATCCGAGAATCTCGCCCATGTTCATGTTTTCCATGTATTCTTTCAGAGCTTTGCAGCCGTCCTCTCCTAGATAGTTACCTGAAAACCAGAAGAGAGCCAAGGCCATAATAAATCATCTCTACACATAACATATGAACACTCTCAGGATTTAAAAAAAAAGACACACTCTTCCCCAAACAAACGGCCGGCAAACTTTAAAGCAGATTATAGATTTTGCACCACAGCAGCAACATAGTTCCTCTCTAACTTTAAAAATGAAGAGTATGAAATCGTCATGTGAAGAGCACAGCTGTAGTCATTTCAAGGTTTGTACCATTTAGATCCAGTTTCTCCAGCTTGTCCCGGTCCTTTACTGAAAGTGCCACGGCGAGAGCGGCGTGTTCTGTGACCTCGCAAAATGACAGATTGAGTTCCTGTCAAATAGAACACAATGTGAAGACACACATCAATCAAAAACCAAAGACATCGAATCCAGTGAAGGCTTGTTCTGAGCAGTGGTGTGGGCTCAGGTCCGGTCGGGTACTGAAGTCCATTTCTCACTCACCCTCAGGATCGGCAGTCCCTCCGACACGCTTTCTGCAATAGCGATGGCTCCTGCCGGCCGCACCAGACAGTCTCCAAAGTTGATCACCTGGACGCTGCGCAGGTGTTTCAGGGCCTGTCACAGGAACAGACATCAACACTCATTCTACAGTTTGATCTCGTAGCAGACATTAAGCACCTCTGCACTATGGCTTATACAATTTTGAATCCTTTAATTCACTTTTAGAAAGGTGCAGGAGGCAGTCGTTTTGTACCCGAGCCATGGCGACGGCTCCCGTCTCGGTGAACGTGTTGTCGTTGAGGTTGAGGACGCGGAGGCCTGCGTTGTGCTGCATGGCTGTGGCCAGGGCTGTTACGCCAGGGTAATTGATGCCATTCTGGGGCATGTGAACTTCCTCCAGGCTGCCCATCATCTGAGAAAGCAAGTTGTTATTGCATCATTAATCTCCCCTAAACGACCGCACAGCAGGGAGCTGAAACAGCTGCTTGTTGAGTCAAGTAAGAACAATGGAAACACGGATGTAAAGAGCTGAGAGATTAAAACTTAATTATGCATCTCTCACAACGTCCACAGCATGGTGGCGTTTCTTCAAAACACTAAGGTTCTGAAAGGAACGTTCAGTTACCTGAAACGCTCGAGCAAGAGCAGTCGCTCCGTCATTCTCCAAGCGGTTCCTCCCTGCGACAAACACCTTCAGGCTGAGGGGCGCGCCCTCGGCACTAGAATTTTTATGGCCCTGGATCAACGAAGCAGCCAGGATCTGTGCAGACAAATGAAATCTGTTTAAATGCATTCATTTCCAGGCTTTACAATTCCGATAGCGCTTGAATTCCCTCCAGGTTTTAGCTCTTCGCAGACGTTCCTATGACTCACCGTCCCCCCTCCGATGCCCATGCCACAGTTGTTGAGCCGTAGCTCCTGCAAAGTGTAGCAGGCAGTACTTTTCAGTAACTTCTCGATGCCCTTCACACCATCTGGTCCGAAGGCGTTGTCGCTGAGGTCTAGAACTGTCAGTCTGGCACCCGCCAGCATCAGGGCATCACCCAGCGACGTCTAGATCCCAATAAGGAAAGACATAAAAAAAGAAACGGCAGGAGAAAACAGGACAGTTAAACTAGCAATAATTGAAGAATCAGACGTAGACCAGAGAACGTGTGCAGTATTTCATTACCAAGGCAGGTGGAATCTCAGAGCGCAGGCGGCCTGTGAACATGTCGCTCCAGTAGCAACACTGAAATAGAGAACATAAAGATGGACAACGTAAATGTCAGCCAAGCGCTTAAAAATGTGAACTCTACTGCCAAAATGATTTAAATAATGAACTACTCAATCAAAAGAAGACATTTTATAATCTCTACTTTTGAAAGATTACGTTTTGATTTTCGCAGTTTGTACATCTCCTAGGTGAGACCAACAATATTTCATTACAGTTTCAAAAAGGCAATGAACTTCTGCATCATTTCAAACAGAGTGAAATTATCTCCAACAGCGTCAAGAGTGAAAAAGGAGAAACCTTGAACTCGTTCTTCATCTCCAAGGCTTTAGCAATGGCCTGAGCTGCTGCCACACCTACGGTGTTTCCCTCCAATCGCAGAGCCTGCAGTCCCTCAAAGTCCCGGATCTCCGTAACCATATCCTCCACTGGAAAGAGGGAGACGGTAAAGGGGTAAGAGGTGGAGAGGGCGCGATGGAGGAGTGAAGGGTAACAGGTACAGCCACAACAAAAGGTCCTTCAACTGTTGGGCAGTGAAGATGACATGAATTCAGAAAATGAATGAGGTGTAGATCCAACGAGACACAACTTTATTGTTCTCATGACGCTCACCTGACTGGGCATCGTCCAGCTTTCTGCCCTGGCCTTTATAACTTAACTCCTTCTCCGCTACTCCACTCTTGGCAAGAGAATTGGCCAACTCTTCAACAATATCTGTCGCCATTGGGAAATCTGAGGGACAAAAAAAAAACTCATTTTACTTCATTTTCTTAATAGAACTGATTCGTTAAACTAGTTGTTTTTTTACAAGGCCTATTCCTGGACCACAGATGATTCTATATAGAACTAGTCAATTCAGGCTAACAATCATTAAAAGGCTACAAAATAAAGATATTGTTGGAAGTGACAAATCCAGCGCCCCTATCAATTTAAAACATTGGAATTAAACTGCTCATTCAGCGGAGGGCGACACACTGTTGTGTTTTGTGCTAGAAGTTCTCTGCTAGCTTTTGGCTAATGCTAACGTTATGCTAACACACTTACGAACGCCGTTAACAGTTTGGTGCCGGTTGAGCTGTTGTTGACAAATGTTGGTTCAGTGACATGTCACATGCTTGCTAGCTATTTTTTAAGAACGTAGCCCAGTAGTTGTGTTGGTTTGAGACCGGATACCGGCGAGCTAACAGCGGGCTAACAGCGGGCTAACAGCGGAGGGTACGTGTGGCTGCGCATGGCTTTAACTCGGGCCTCTATAATCGTTCACCGACAAGCCGGGGAACCACTGCCTGCCCCCACCGGTGACGTCGTGGCCTGTTCGGTCCCCGGTTTTACGTTCCTAGTAATACAAACTCGAACTTAATATTTAACCTAAAACCAGTAAAATGGAGAGAACTATTACCACAACAGTGCTGCCTCCAGTGGTTCGCTCCCGCTCGCTGTCGAGTCGACGTTCAAACCCACATTCGGCGCAGTGTGCCTTGACAACCACAGAACTGGTAGTCAAGGGACTTGTAGTTCTTGGAGACTACAACGGTGCGTCCGCGTGTTTCTGCAGAACCTTGTCCAAAAGAACACAACTGATATTTCCATTGTTAATTCTAATAATTTCTCCGAATAATTTACTTTCATTATTTTCAAAACTTTCAAAAATAAAAATGCCAACATTATATCTAATTAGACGCGTGAGCAGTCTTCAGTCCAGAAAAGCACAAAGTATAGAAAGTAAATAGAAAAATAACTCCCAGTGAAGTGAAAATGGTCTGGTGTGGCGGTGGAGTGTACACTGTTGATGGACGCACAGTGACAGGGTACTGGGTTCGAATCCTACAGTGCACCAAATAACTGATTGTTGCTCTTGCCGTGGGTTTTCGTTCTGTTAGTTTGCATGGATTGTGTTTTGTTGTGCAGAAACTTCTCTTCTCTTTTCTTTTATGTTCAGGCCTCATCCAGAACGCACCTGTGTTGTTCATCTTGAAATGAGGACACATCATATATGAGCTAAACCTTTTTTTCAAGGCTTTTAACATGAGATAAATGAGGAGTTCACAGAAGAATATATTGATCTTAAATGTGGGCTATTTAAAATGGAGACACTTTTTTTAAACATATACTTGAGTCTCAATAGGAACAACGTGTTATTAATCCTATGGTAGTTTTAATGTAATTAATTAAAATATAGTTATGTTTTTTAAATACTGCGAACATACATAAGAGGCTAAGGGGAATTGTTCTCCCTTAAATTATATAAAAGATATGATATCTAAGGAAAACTCACCACAGAAGGTAGTAAGAACTCGGTGGAAGACGATGACGCGTGTACGTAAGGATATACCCGCTGAGGACGTGACGTCATTACGTACCCGAGCCTGCCTGAAAATGTTCTCTCGTGTTGTTGGACATCGAAAGAGTGGAGCACTTTGCGATGAAATAATACGTTTTTAGCTATGAGGAAAGCAAAAACTAGCCGCATGGTTTTCGACCGAAGTTATTCGCGTTCCCATTAAGGGGAGAAACGGCGTTCCCGGGAGGCTCCAGCGGGAAGTTTATGTGATCGAATCCGCCGGAGTGATGTCGAATCCTGGGACTCGGAGGAACGGGTCCAGCATCAAAATCCGACTGACAGGTAAGCGAGCAGAGCGAAAGAAACGCGTTTGCGTTTCGGCTAGAGATGAAAGCTTTTACTTGATTTTACAAACCTCTGTTGTAAAAGTGTTGATATTAGAAAACCGGGATAAAAACCCACCATGGAGTGTATTTCAGGCTCTCGTTCTCTGTTCGCCCAAACATCCGGTTTTTTTTTTGTGTGTGTTGGGGGAAACACTAGTGTTAGCTTGTTAGCTTGACATGCTAGCACAGCAAGTCCCGAAGCAGTGCACCGTCCTGCGGGTTTTGCAGCCGATTCAGCCGCTTTATTTTCCGATCATTGGAAACACCGAGTCGCGAAAGCCACGCTTAGAACCCCCGAGTGTTTGTCGGTTCGCGTTCCCGAACCAGGCTGCGGTAGCCACCAGTAATATTGTCGTTAGCTTTGACTGCTAACCCTCGCTAGCTGCACCCATTTATTGGGCTAACCACCGCTTGAATCTATCGACCCCCCCCCCCCGTCCGTCCGTGCCGCAGATGAAGGCAAACGGGGCTATAGATCACCAAGTGAGTATTGATTGGTATTTTCGATGTGATTGTCAGCTGTAGGAAATGCCAATAAGTCGTTCAGGTGATCTTTCCTCAGAGGAGCTTGAAGCGTTTTGAAAGGACGCTTCATGTTTTGCACGCATGGCTTCAGATTCATGTCTGCAGGGCGCGGAGGAGCGACTTCTCTCTGTCTCAATTTTGGAACAATGGCTTTTACTGTGTAAGCTAATGTGACCCGGGGGGGGGGGGGGGGGGGGGTTCTGTTCAAATGGAAAATGGCTGGACAGACGCCTGGTTCTTCTTCTGATTAAACACATACCAAAGAAATGGCTTACTGGTGCAGCCTTTGGGGTGTATAATTGAAATGTTTTTTTTTTTTTTTCTCTCTCTCATCAAAAGTGCTGATTTTCCCAACGTTCTGATGCTGCTTTCTGTAAATGTCGACCACAGGATCCCCCGTCTGGGTCTCTGTTCCTCTTAGTTCTTCCTGCAACTTGAGTTCAAGAGAGCGCAATCGTGCACAGGAAGGGCAGATGAGTAATAACGATGGCTGCAAACGTCAGGAAACGAAATTCACAATAGAGATTAGTCATAGCTAGAAATAAAACTCACAGAAATTCTTAGGATTTCTTCATTTAATACGCTATTAAATAGAAATTGCTAAACGTCACCCTTTCTGAACGTATCGTTGGACGGATGTTACCATTACTTTCACTGTTCGGACTGCCGACTCTCTCATCATTTCATTTCTGCTCTATTTTTATTTGTTTTGTTTAGAATCATACATTATAACTTCTTATTCTTTATATGCTTCTTCTGCCATGTTGTGGTAACTACAGTGATGGAAAGTGTCTGAGAAAATGATTGATTGGTGGATAAAGGAAACGACCCTTGGATGCAGCCCTGGCCTACCTAAGAAATAGTACGGCTGTAATATAGTGCATCTCATTTAAGTTATTAAGTATTGATCAGAAGCATGTTTTCAGATGGTCGTGTTTCGCGTGTGAACCTTTCCAACTGTCCAGGCTGTGGGGTTTGTACGTGCATAAAAGAGTAGCTCATTAGTTCAGCTTGGTCGCAAACAAAGGTTATTGCCCCCGACTGTGCCCCGCCCCCACAGGTATGAGTGGAATTCTAATTGGGCAAGGAATGTGCAATGAGCCAATGAGAGTGCAGTGCTGGCCAAGCGTTCTGTTTAGTCTGCCGGAGAGAGAGAGAGAGAGAGAGAGGGTTGTTTGGCCTACATCTGAAAGCCGTGCGCTTCTGAAGCGGAGACGGGGCAGATTTATACTGGTTCAGATTTCAGAGGCTGCGTTTGATTTCTACTGGCATGTTTTAGATAGGAAAGAGGTGATTGCTGTGTTCTTTTATCTCTGTCAAGTCTCTCTGTTTCTCTCCTCTATTTTCTTTTTAAATTAAATTCCAGGATCTCCTGGTTCATTATCTTCATGTATGTAGTTTACTGAGATGTGTATTTACATCAGTAGGCAAAGAAACGTTTGATAAGTCACTTCAGTTAATTGGAGGTTCTTTCTCTCTGAGTCATGTCTAGAAATATTAGTATATTTTTTTTAATTACCTCATTTAACTAAAACTAAAACCTAGGAGGTAGAAAAGTGCAGGAATAACGAGGGGCTGGGATCCTGCTTAGTTAAGAAGCATTTTGAGCACCGCTAATCCTCTCACTTAGACTTTACAGCATGTGCAGAAACACACATATTAAACCTGGACTCACAAACGAACACACACACACACCATCTTTGGGACCTGAAGAAGACAAAGAGCGTGACGCCGAAGGTCACACAAACGCATGAATTAGATAATCTCAGTACGAACCGATTACTTCTTTATGTTGCTCTATTTACAGCTGCTTACAATTTTACGTTCAGGTTGCTGCGAGGTCTGTGTGTGTGTGTGTGTGTGTGTGTGTGTGTGTGCGTGCGTGCGTGCAGGTCGTCTTATTAAGTAGGTGGGCTATTTGCTCTCGTGCCTGCTGGAAGCTGCTTTGCTTTTCAGAGCTGATCGCAGACGCTCAGAAAGGAAATGACATTGTTGTGACCTCACACGAGTCACTTCCCTTGTAAATCTGGAAGCGTCCCGGAGTTCAGCGATCCTTGGAATCTCCTCCAACCATTATCTGTGATTTATGGCGTTCTAATGAGCTTCTAAGCGCCTCCAGTTTTATGACTCCTGTCATGACCTGAAGAATATCAAGCGCTGGCTGTGGTTGTGGTGGGAAGAGAAGAAAGATCTCGTAATGTTTGGTACTCGGATGTTTGTACTTTCCAGAGGAGAAAAGAAGCGCCTCCGTTTTTCATCGTCTCCCGTGAACCCTTTCTGTTTGCGTCTTCCCTCTAGATTGGATGAACAGAATTCCTCCTCCGCTACTCTGCAGCAAAGTGTGTGTTTCTTTTTTTTGCGTGCCGGAGTGCCGGTGCAGGGAAATCCGAAAACCAGCTGAACTTCTAACCGTTAGTTTTTTTTTTTTTTTTTACGTGACGCGAAGAGGTATAAAAACAGACGTGAGGTGAAAACGACGAGTGTCCCTTCTCTCTGGTAAAGACGAACGGATGAGACAAGTTTGAAACAGGAAGTCCTCCTCTTCTGCATGTATGAAAGATTTTTACGTCTAGCTTTATTTCCTTTGTGTCTGCAGTAAAGATGAGGTCTCCCCGTGGAATGTGTGAGTCAGGACGAGGAGGAGGATGAATGGGTTTATGAGGAAGAGGTGGAAGGATATCCTTTCGCGTTCTCAATGGGTTAATCACAGGAAATAAAGTCGGCTGTGCCAGACACACCTACGCCACCGCAGCCGCCACATCCTGAACTGCCGGCTGAAAGACTTCCTAGAGGTCTGTCGGCTGTCTCGGACCTCAGAGACGCTGGAGCAGAACATCTGGAGCCTCTGAACAGATCAGGAGGGCCTTCCGCTTTTTTCGGAATCCTATCTCTATACCGACCCGCCATTGCTAACCTGCATGGATTTGACTAAACCGGATGCCACCGCTTCTAAAAATGTCATAATCATTTCGAAAACTTTTCAAATGTCTGCCCTGATGAAATTAGCTTTATTTGAGGCCAAACCCGAACACGTTGGAATGATTTGAAAGAGAGAAAGAATCAGCTGAGCCCCATTTTATTTTTTTAAATGCAGCAGATGTTTGACCGTTTGGCCTATGTCAGCATTCCTCTTAAGTATTCCTGAAATGAATGCAAGCTACCCAACGTAGAGTTACGGGGACAATCCGACCGCTGTTCAGCATCTGCACGTCTGTTCCAGCGGGGCCTGCACCCCTTGATTCACCCTGTATGAATAGTGAACACACACACACACAATGATGTATAATGAGGTAGCGCATATGCATCGTTGCTTTGCAAATATGTTTTCCTGTCTTAAACTTTAGGATGAATCCGGTTTTGCCATCGGTTTCCATTGGTGTTTGTAGACGCGCCGCGCCGACACTGAAACACCATTCGACAATCGTTCTGGGATTTAATTACGCAACGCGACGCCACAGGTGTGGCACGTTTCCGAGGGCGCGTGTGATTGGCGTGTCGACTGCAGGAATGTTCTCCAGTGCTGCGTGCGGCATGAGCGTTTTGTTTTCTCAGCAAGCCTCCACACCTGTCGGACGGGTCGACATTATGACTCCGTGTCCTAGTAGAGCCGTAGCCTCTTTTATCCGCGGCATTCTGTTTGTGCGTGATCAAGAAAATGTTTAGCGTGCCATTTTCTCCCAACACCATTTGCGGGGAATAAACCTTTACTGTTCAGCACTTTGTCTGAAGTCCTTTTCTTCCACTCGAAGAATCCGAGAGCCTTTTGAGGGTGGGTTCTTTTTGACGATGCAGGAATTCCCAGCAGTGGCATCAAGTGCTGCCATTTAGAATTAAATCTTGAGACCTGCAGTATAAATATTATTATTGTTTTCATGAAAGTTACACCTCAGACCAGAGTCACTTTCTTTGGGGGGGGGCGCCTTATCTCAGCCATGCAGTCAAACATGCATGTTTTTGTTTCACGCCCAGCGTGGCCCTATAATCACGGCCTCCTTGTGACGAGACGTGTTTGTGTTTCTAAAAACGGTTGCTGTTGTGGTTCGGGGGTTTTTCCTTCTTTTCTGTTGGCCTTTCAGCGATCGTCGCTGGGCTGACCTCGGCTGACTTGCGCCCGCACCGTACCGTCTTGTCTGGCAGACGTATGGCGAGTAATTGTGCAGGCATCCGCCGTAAACGAGAAGAAAAACCGTTTCACAAAGTCGCGGTCAGTCTGCGCTTTCTTCCCTGTAGCCACGAAGATGATGTGGCAGAGTATATTCTGCCAGCGTGTGTGTGTGTGTGTGTGTGTGTGCCCGCGCTTTTCCTGACACTTGTCTGCATGCCAAATAGCATGAGCATTCAGACGTCCAACATTCTTCCTCCTCCTCGTAGGTACGGGCGTCACACCGCCCGGCCTGCACGGTGCAGCAGCGTTTACATGTCTGTGACTGCGGCATTTGTTCATAACATTTCTCTCTCTTCCAGTATTATGTGCCAAGAACCTCGCAAAGAAAGACTTCTTTCGTAAGTGCCTTTCTCTTATTACCGCGACATTACCATCTAATGATTGTCGTAAATAATGATGATGAGCAAAATGGATAGAATCTGCTAAGATGGAGATCGGTCGCGTCAGCTTGGACTATCCTGATGTTTAGATATCACCTTTGTGATAAATATCGCGTTGTGTGCATTCAGGCCTGCCAGATCCGTTCGCAAAGGTCGTCGTGGATGGATCGGGCCAGTGTCATTCTACAGACACCGTCAAGAGCACGCTGGACCCCAAGTGGAACCAGCATTACGACCTGTGAGTCTCCCTTCCCTGCACACACAGACAACATACCGAATATATCTTTGAGCGTGTCGGAATGTAAAGACGTTTTAAATAAGGCGCGTATGTCTGTTTTTCAGCTACATTGGGAAGACGGATTCCATCACCATCAGCATTTGGAACCACAAAAAGATCCATAAACGACAGGGGGCGGGGTTCCTGGGCTGCATACGACTCCTATCCAATGCGATCAGCAGGTTAAAAGACACGGGATGTGAGTCGGCGCATTTGTTCGCGTGCCCCTCTGGTTTTTAAGACGTGCATTTAGTTTGAATTTGCTTTAAATGCGATACGCTCGCTCTTCTCGTGCAGACCAGCGTCTAGATCTATGCAAGCTGAACCCGTCGGACAGCGATGCAGTGCGGGGGCAGATCGTAGGTGAGCCTGGAGAAAGCATCACATGTGCAGGTGTTCTATTCCCACACCGTGTGCTCTGTCGCGCTGTCCTTCCTCTGACTTCTCCCACCTCCCGTGTTTGCAGTGAGCTTACAGACGCGAGACCGCATCGGCAGCGGGGGTCCGGTGGTGGACTGCAGGGGACTGCTGGAAAACGATGCGTGAGTTTGTCCCCGGATTATTCATGCGTGCCGATCATCATTTAAAATATGGAAGGAGAAAAAAAAATAACTATGATCGCAGGGGGGGTCACAATGATGATATTTATTTTGTGTGTGTGTGTGTCGGCAGGCCGGTGTTTGAGGGATGTTTCAGCGAGGAGCCGCTGCCGTACTCCGACCCCACCGGCGCAGCCGGGGGTGTAAACTGTCGGCTCGACTCGCCCGGTCAGGAGAGCCGTCTTCAGGCGCAGCGAATCAGAGGGCAGGACTCGAGAGGCCACGGCCACACCCCTCAGAACAGACCTCATGGACACCAGCCGCCCGACCTGCCGGAAGGATACGGTCAGTCGGATGTTTGAGGGTTTCTGTCCCTCATAATTCTTTGACTGAAATATCTTTAAAAAAAAAAAAAAAAGAAGTAAGAGTTCCCTTTTTCTTCATTTGAAAAAACAGAGCAGCGAACAACAGTGCAGGGCCAAGTGTACTTCCTGCACACGCAGACGGGCGTCAGCACGTGGCACGACCCTCGGATACCGCGGTACGTACACGCCGCCTCCGCCGCCGCTCTGAGCATGACCGAAGCCCGCCGAAAAAACTACAACGATACAAAGAACACCGATTATACCTTCTGGTGGAAGGTCGTCGTCGCGCCCAGCTGAACCAGTGCAGTAGATTCGCGCTGATGGCTGACGCCTCCGTCGGGTTCTCTGTTCCTGATGCAGGGACTTGGCCAGCGTCAGCTGCGAGGAGCTCGGGCCCTTGCCGGTGGGCTGGGAGGTCCGAAGCACAGTGTCGGGGCGGATCTACTTCGTGGACCACAATAACAGAACCACACAGTTCACAGACCCGCGCCTACACACCATCATCAGGTACGGGCGGGATCCTGTCGTGCATGCCCCCCCCCCCCCCCCCGACACATACAAAACGAATCTGTCATAAATCAAATCTCTCGTGGGTCGCAATGCGAGCTCATGGTAGATTTAGGCTGCTCTGTTTCTGAGTGCATTGTTTGTTTTTGTTTTTTTTCTGTTAACTCTTTATTCTCCTTCCCACTTCCAGCCAGCAATGTCAAGCGAAGGAATCCTCCCAAGCTCCCCAGATGGATGTGGGAGGCGATGAGGTGGGAAATGGAGGAGGCGGAGGTGGAGGTGGAGATGGCGACGTGGCGGCACGCTACGAAAGGGACTTGGTGCACAAGTTGAAGCTGCTCCGCCACGAGCTGTCTTTGCAGCAGCCCCAAGCGGGACACTGTCGCATCGAAGTGTCCCGGGAAGAGATCTTTGAGGTGCGTGGGGAAAAATCAAACCAGGGATGGGTGAAGGGTCCACACAGGCACATTCACACTCGTCACGAAGGAACCCGCCTGCAGAACGTCGCCATGTCACCGACGCAAACGTCCGCGTTGTGGGTCGATAATCCGCCTCTGCTGTCTGCATGAATATTTTTGTTACAGGAGTCCTATCGGCAGATAATGAAGATGAGGCCCAAAGACCTGGAGAAGCGTCTGATGGTGAAGTTCAGGGGCGAGGAAGGTTTGGACTATGGCGGGGTGGCCAGGTAAATGGCACAAGTCGCATCTGCGTTCGGCGTTTGCCACGCAGACTCCGTGCGGTGCGTATTTCGGCGTGTCGCGAGCCGTTCCTGAGACTCCGGTGTCCGTCCGCAGGGAGTGGCTGTACCTGCTGTGTCATGAAATGTTGAACCCGTACTACGGCCTGTTCCAGTACTCGACAGACAACATCTACACGCTACAGATCAACCCCGACTCCTCCATCAACCCTGTAAGCACGCGCACACACACACATGCACACACACGCACACGCTGAGATGCAGTGTTTTCTCTGACCCAATGCATCTCTTGTGTCGCTGTCTCTCAGGACCACCTGTCGTACTTTCACTTCGTGGGCCGCGTGATGGGCCTGGCTGTGTTTCACGGACACTACATTAATGGGAGCTTCACTCTGCCGTTCTACAAACAGCTGCTCGGGAAACCGATCCAGCTCGGCGACCTGGAGACCACAGACCCCGAGTTGCACAAGAGTCTCGTCTGGATACTGTGAGTAGATCGTTGTATTATGAACGGGCTCTTAGTTCTGTTCCTCTCTTCAGTGTGACGGATGTTCCGCTCCGCTGGTAACCCGTTCCTGTTCTCCTCTCTGTGCAGAGAAAACGACATCACGTCGGTCCTCGATCACACCTTCTGCGTGGAGCACAATGCCTTTGGAAAGTTCTTACAGCACGAACTCAAGCCGAATGGCCGCAACATCCCCGTCAACGAGGAGAACAAAAAGGAATATGTGAGGTAAAAACCCTGTTTCGTGGGTTTAGCCAAACATTGCCCGTAATTCCACGTGTAAACGGCGTGCCGTCTTGTGCAATATGCATGTGGCAGTTTATAGTGGCTTCGTTTTGAATCTGACTTTTGCCTTTGTACTTTTCAGGCTCTATGTGAACTGGAGGTTTATGCGTGGAATTGAAGCCCAGTTTCTGGCTCTGCAGAAAGGATTCAGTGAGCTCATCCCCCAACACCTCCTCAAACCCTTCGACCACAAAGAACTAGAGGTACGTGCAATGTCAGCGAGCAACCCTGCTGTAAGTAATCAATACAGAAAGCTCAATTAAATTTATTTGGAGGTCGGGTCACACGTACCGTAAAAGGACTCAAAGAAAAGGCATCCAGCTGTTCCCTTCATAGTATTTAGTTTTAACTCTGGTTCTTCTTCATTTATTCCTCCCTCGCCTCCAGTTGATCATCGGGGGATTGGGGAAGATAGATCTCGCAGACTGGAAGACCAACACGCGGCTGAAGCACTGCACGAGTGACAGCAACGTGGTGCGGTGGTTCTGGCAGGCGGTGGAGGCCTTCAACGAGGAGAGGAGAGGACGCCTCCTGCAGTTTGTCACGGGCTCCACCAGAGTCCCCTTGCAGGGGTTCAAGGCACTGCAGGGTGGGTCATGGGCTGACACAAAGACCACAAGCGCCTGCTCTATTATTCTTAGATCTGTCCTGATTGATTATATAACTCACACACGCACATAGGCAGCATTTACTATAAAAAAATTCAAAAGTAAGAGTTGAAAAATTGTTGATTCGGCATTCAAACAAAAGCAGAAATGTTTTTCCCCCCTTTTGGCTATTTTATTTTAAGTATCCTTAAAACTTGTATCGAGTTCAATACCTGAAAACATTTATTTTATTTTTTTTGCTCAATATAAAAATGAGAATTAATGGCAACTTTTTATTATAGGAATGATTGCACGGTGGACCAGAGTAGAGCAGTGATAACTAGAATGTATGTGTGTAAGGTTCTACAGGTTCTGCAGGACCAAGGCTCTTCACCATCCACTTGATAGATGCCAACACAGACAACCTGCCCAAAGCTCACACGTGGTAAGGACAGATAACGGAGGAAGCTGTCGCCTCACATCGGTAGAGGGCGTGAGGTTCGATGCCACTAACGATTTCTTCTCTGTCTTTAGTTTTAACCGAATAGACGTCCCTCCCTACGAGTCTTACGAGAAACTTTACGAGAAGCTGCTGACGGCTGTGGAGGAGACCTGTGGCTTCGCTGTGGAGTGATGGATCCAAACTTAACCACGCACAGCCACACTTGCACTTGCACAAAACGTATTTTTCATTTTTACAAACATGCACACACACAGACACACACAAACATTGCGCACACAAGAGAATATTCATATGCGCAGAGCATACAGAGCGGCCAAGCATCACAGGAGGGACAAAGGTCTATTTCTCACCACCAAACTGTTAAAGGAGGAAGCACAGAGGGGGAATAAAGTAAATATTCAAACTGTTTTTCTGATATTTTTTTTTCCTTTCAAGAAGCATTTTTATCCTTCCCTTTGAACAAACTATGATGTCACTCTTCAATTTTTTTTTATTTTTTTTTTACTACAACAAAGTCTCTGGACAGAATCAACCAATCACATGCGAGCCTACGAACAGAGACTTTGACAAGTCCGATGTGTTGAAGAAAAAGGCGAAGATTGATTTCCTTTCTCTCTGATAAGCGTATTGATTGATTAGTATTCATGCTTCAGTTTTAACCACTGTCGTGTATCAGAATGCGTGCATGTACATGTGTTTGCATGAATGCGCGTGCGTGTGTGTGTGTGTGTGTGTGTGTGTTGGGCTTGGTACCTGGTTACGCTGTAAAAATGTTCAAAATGAGCCTGCACCTCTGTTTAGCAACTTTTTGTCTTATCAATTTGTATCTGCGACCACTCTGATCCGCTCTGATATTTTATTATTTATTACTAAGTGATTACTGACCAAGCTGCTATACGCTCTACAAAGAGCCCACACTAATCTCTTCACCACCCCCTCTATCTTACCAGAGTTGAAGGGTCAAATAATTTGCAATTCAAGTAACCCACAAAGTGGGTTTTATTGAATTTTGTTACATTTTTTTAAACATTCATATTATTGCCGAGAAATACTCTTGTAAGTGAATTATTATAATATTTTTTTTATAACATGTTACACTTGTTTGATGTGAAAGGGATTGATCTTCCCTGCCCTCGTTTTAGAATCTAACCCTACTGATATTATGGAGAGGTCATATTTGTCAAAATGAGCCACACAGACGGAAAGCAGTTACCTTCCAGAAGTGTTTCGTGATCCCTATGAACACTTTTATCTTTGTGGCCCTGATGTTTCTCCGCCCTGCCCATGTCTGTTTCTCCATTTCCTGAATGCTAGAAAAAAGTAATTGTCATCCTCAAGACCACCGTGAATGAACAACTTTTCTTCGCAGTCATTAATCCTCAACGGAAAAGAATAAAATCAAGAATTTAATCATTGAACGTGTAATGTGGAAAAAGTTAGGCTCTGTTGCAGATTGAATATTGAAGACTGTTTGGCAGTACCGTTTCAATCTGCATTTTCTAGGTTCTGAGTTCACTGTGTAACGGATGCAAGAGTATTGTAACTTACTATGTACTAAACATTTATGAAAAAATACAATGTAAATAAGATTATATTAAAAGAAATTAAATTGAAAATAAATGATGTTTTTGTGTCCATTATTCTCTTTGTGACTGCTGTGGCTTAAATGATAAGAGCGTTGTTGAAATATCCAAAGTACCCCGACTTGCTTTAAATGCACACGCACACACACATTTACTGCATAATCATATTTCATACAGAGAGTATATTTTAGATGACTTGATAGATTTATTGAAAACCATGCCTGGCGCACTTGCCAATTCTCTTTGTGTCCTAAATATTTAGATTGTTGAGATGATGGATGTCGTCATGCATATCGATAACACCATATTATCCTCATATCAGGTTATAGTCGTGACCAATGTCCTGCGTTAATTCAGTTCTGTTCAGTTCGGTCAACGACGCGTCGTCCAGGAATTTGGATCCATGTCTTTAAGACTACATTTCCCAGAGGGCCACCGCCCGTATGTAGCCAATGGCTTATGCGCGTGACGATGTTACTGCTCTTGTTTTGGCAGTTTCGATATTCACGGCTTGTCAAGTCACTAAGAAAGCGTTTTTTACGGGTTATCCCGCACTCACCGGAGGTACTGTACATTTATTCACGTGTGGGTTTTTCCGTACAGAGATCCAACACTGTGCTCGGTTGCTCCGAAGCAATGTTAAGGATGGAAATTCCGTCAAAAGGAGCGAAATACTTAACCTCCTCGCTAGCTAGCAAGCCGAGCTAATTGTCGTTAGCTTAGCAGGGTAGAAGTGTTGTTTTCTCCGTCTGTGCGCGGAAATGATTGAGCCGTGTCCTGAAACATTAGTTTCTGGCAACAACTGGTTTAACTTTGAGTTGCTAAGCGCGGCGATAAGACTAATGTCAAGATCAGAAATTAAAAGCAAGTTAATGTAGCTGGGTTTGGAATCCTATTGCAGAGTTAGCGTGTTTCCGTGTAACTAAATGTCACATTTACACTGATTTCGTGGCAAATCTGACCCGATCTATCGCGAGTGGGCCGAGCCCTTCAATTAGAAATTATGTAGTGAAATATGTCAACACGTTTACATGAGATCAAGTTAGTCAGAGCTCCAAATCAACTTTATTTTAGCCAACCTAGATGGATCGTAGTTCGTGACCCCTGACCCCCAACTGCGGATCATGATGGATATGAATTCTAATATAGATATAGCAGAATCATGTTTGTAAATGTGCTACGTATTGTGTCATAAGATGCATTAATGATAAACTATAGTACCAATGTTTGATGACTTATAATTTAAGGGGAACGTGTGTGTGTGCGTGTGTGTGTGTGTGTGTGTGCGTGTGCGTGTGTGTGATAGATGCTAATGGCAGGGCAGTGACTGTATGGGCAGACTCAGGGAGCTGATTCGTGTGGTTCATAATGGCAGATGGAGGTAGCGACGATGAAGTCATTCACCTGGCCAGCTTCAACGTCCATCGCAGCCAAGGTGAGACGCGTGTTCACGTCCCGGTTCACACCGTGCACGTGTGTGTTCAGCGTTGAGCCGGGACGCGTGTTCACGTCCCGGTTCACACCGTGCACGTGTGTGTTCAGCGTTGAGCCGGGACGCGTGTTCACGTCCCGGTTCACACCGTGCACGTGTGTGTTCAGCGTTGAGCCGGGACGCGTGTTCACGTCCCGGTTCACACCGTGCACGTGTGTGTTCAGCGTTGAGCCGGGGCGCGTGTTCACGTCCCGGTTCACACCGTGCACGTGTGTGTTCAGCGTTGAGCCGGGACGCGTGTTCACGTCCCGGTTCACACCGTGCACGTGTGTGTTCAGCGTTGAGCCGGGGCGCGTGTTCACGTCCCGGTTCACACCGTGCACGTGTGTGTTCAGCGTTGAGCCGGGACGCGTGTTCACGTCCCGGTTCACACCGTGCACGTGTGTGTTCAGCGTTGAGCCGGGGCGCGTGTTCACGTCCCGGTTCACACCGTGCACGTGTGTGTTCAGCGTTGAGCCGTCAGGAGCTGATATTACTCGATTACAAATGCACGCTTTTTTTGACCGATGATACAATAGGAGTCATCTTTGATCAGAATGGTCATTTCTACTGTTTCGTTTTTTACGTTCGTGTTGATTTGTTTCTCCGCGGTTATGATATTGGAGTTTGATTTTAATGATATCACATTTCTGTTAATTATATTTAAGTTCTCTCCTTTCAGTTCACATCAATCAGGATTTCGTGGTTCTTCTTCTGGTCTAGTTAGGCCACTTTTGCAAAAATATTTTATTCATTTCAGTTGTCACATTTTCGCCCCAATTGAAAGTCCCATTTATTCTCAAATTTTCTACTTCCATATTTACCAGAGGTATTGGAGTTTACTTTTTTTTTTTTTGCTAAGTCTCTGTGAAAGAGACATTTATTTATTTTTTTGGGGGGGGACACATTCCTTTAAAGCAATGAATGTCCACACATTTTAAAGATTGATGACCTTTGACCTTAGGCTCCTGCGCCCGTAAGAAGGAGCTCATTACCATTTCTGATGACTCTGATGAGGAGCCTGTGACTTTGGTACCTGGCAGTCCTGTTTTAGTCCCTGATGATGCCGATGATGATGACGTCAGCATCCTGGAGGTGATTGTTCTTAATCCTTTATTTTGAATATGGAAGATTCATTTTTTTTAACTTTTATTGTATAACCATGTATTTTTTTTAAACATGAATCAAAACACCTGCTTCAAAAGTTACGAACAAATATCACTAATATTCCTGTTGTGTTTTCACGCAGCCACTAACTCCCGCCCGCAGACATGTGATTCGCCCGGCGGCAAAATGGAGCGCGACCTCTCACAACATTCAAGCAGTCGGTCACAGCAGCACAACATCCGGGGTTCCCACGCCGGCCGTTGGCTCCGCCCCCTCTACCTCCAGAGATACCAAGGCCAACTTGTCTGCCGTCAGAGCAGCCGTACAAACGGCGGTGCAGTCGGGCGCCTCCGGACACGCGCAGCCGCGCCCTGGCCCTTCGTCTCGCACACTGAAATCTCACGCAAGCTCAGAGCTGCAGGACGACGCGGCGGCGGAGCTCCACGCCGATTCCTCCGACGGCATCCCGTCTACCTCCGCAACAGCCACGGCCGGCGCTCCCGCATGGGGAGCGCCTGGAAAGGAACTTACCCAGCCGCCGGGCTCTTCGTCGCACCTAACAGCGGAGGCTAGGACGTCTACCGGCGGCGCACATTATTCCGGGGCTGTCGCCGGTTCTTCTAAGAGTACCCGAGAACAAGCCCCTGCAGGTTCCCCTTCACGAGTCGACCCTCGGGCCAGTAGTTCTGCACAGTCTCACGCGCAGACCCCGCCTCAGCCCGACGCGTCCACGGCGGTCCAGACCGGGGGGCCCGCCGTCGTTCGGGCCGACCACGCCGAGGCGTTGAATCGAGACGTTCGCCCCCAGCGCCCGAGCATCCACCCGCCGGTTCTAGTACGCCAACGCCAGCTGCATCTCAGGCCCCAAAACGCCAATTGGCCCGTGACATTTAGCCGTTTTCATGGCAATCTCGTTCAGATTGAACCGCAACCTTTGGCCCAGGCCCCGGTCCAGCCCCCGGTCCAGCCCCCGGTCCAGCCCCCTCAGATGTTCCCGGCGGTCGCTCCTGCTGTGCTGATAGCTGCAGCGCCAGAGAGATTAGGACCTCCAGAGGCAGGTCACCGGATTGTTCTCGGGAGCCGGCCGCCAGGTGAGGCTGTTCCCGATCCTGCCCCCCAGGCTGCCGTTTCCGTAGAGGTTCCACCCCCAAATGCACTCGGAGTCGGGGTGCCCGATGCGAACTTGCACCCTCCAGCTCCAACACCGTTTGTCCCCAGAAATGGAAGAGTGGCTCGTGTCATTTTAGCTCCGGATCCAAACCCAGAAAGACTTAACCCCGCGCGCGTTCTGGTCGCAGTCCCTGCGGCACCGGAGGACGTTCCCCAAATAGAGGACGCGAGGCCGGGTCCCTCTGCACAACAAGAGGAAGAGCAGCGGCAGTCTCGAGTTAGGACGCTCATCTCCGGGGTTGTGAGTATCACATCTGAACAGAATGGAGCTACATGCTTTTCGTCACCTCCGCCGTCTCACTTTTTGTGTCGTCTGCAGTTGGATCTATTCCCCGATGTTCAAGAAGCCTGTGTAGCAGAACTGATCCAAAGGAATAATGTGAAAGACTTGAATGTGTAAGAAGCTTCCGCTTTCCATCGGGACTTGCGACGGGGCCACGCCTCTCACTCGGCAAATGAAGTGAACGCACACAACCTCTGCTTTTCTGTCTGCTGTGCTTCCAGTATCTGTAACCTGCTGTTGGAGAACCCGGAGTACCCGAGGAACGGGACTGCAGCAGTCTCGGCAGCACCCACCAGCATCCTACTGGAGTCGGGGGACACCCAGGCAGAGGTGTCTCTCACACGATCGTGTCTGTCTGGATTTGTCTTTTCCTAAGCAAACTGTGAATGCACACAGGAAATCATAGAACAGCCGACTGGGCACAAGTCTCGCCTCACACGAGGCCTAAATATCCAGCCCCCCCCCCCCCCCCCCGTATAAGAACATCTCCTGGGACGCTGTGCTTACGCGTCTCTTCTGGGTTTCTCAGGTGACGGAGGACCTGTTTGACTACGCCAAACTGGGCCGGGTGGAACACGAGGCTGTGATGCAGGCCGCCGACTTGCTCATGGCTGATTTCAAGATGCTCAGTTGTCAGGACATCAAATGGGCCCTCAATGCCCTGAAGGGACACTATGCAATCACACGCAAGGTAGCGGCCTCTTTAAGTGCACCGTCTCCACGGGAACCCACTTCCATGCCTCTTACTTCCTTCCTCTCTTTAACCCCCCCCCCCCCACAGGCCTTATGTGGATCTCTGAAGAAGTGGCAAGATTCAGGCGACCTCTCAGGGAAGAGACGACGGTGCAGAAGCTCCTCAGAGCGGTGCCATATAGATTTCCATTTTGAGCATGGTGAACGAACATTTGTTTTTTTGTCTGCGATCAGAAGTCACAGAAAGGGCGCTTTAAGTAAGGGCTGTCTAACCAGAATCCCTCCGTCACCCCAGGCTCGGTTAAATTTGAGAAGAGGATGTATTTCTTGGAGAACGACCGTCGTTACTGCAGGTCGTACAACAATCTGGAAGCCTCTTTGCAGAAGGAACTTTCATTCTATCAACAGAAGGCCAAGGAATGGGCAGAGGTACGTTACTCACGCGCACAGTGAGGAGGGGGATGTAAGAACTCGGTGCTTGTTGTTTACTGAACAACAACAACTCTCTCTCTCTCCAGCACGAGGACTTCCTGCTGGCTCTGCAGGTCAATGAAGACGAATACAAGAAGGTAGGAAGCCGCGCGCAAGTCTCCAAAGACGTTGCGATCTGTCCCGATGCCTGAATCGGAGCTCCGTCCTGCAGGACGGCCAGCTGATCGAGTGCGGCTGCTGCTACGGAGAGTTTGCGTTCGAGAAGATGACGCAGTGTTCAGACGGCCATCTGTTCTGTAAAGAGTGCCTGGTCAAGTACGCTCAGGAGGCGGTGTTCGGCTCGGGAAAGGTACGGATGCAAATGTTCGTTGTTCGTAGAACTTCCAGCACAATCCACGTTTAAACCGGGACTTCACAGATTCGTTTTTTTTTTTTTATGATATTGAGCTTCGGTTTTATGCTTTTGGATTATGCGACGACGTTCTCCATCCGTCCTCCCCGTGCTTGATAACGTATCCACACGGACGCGAGGTAGTAGTTATTTACATTTGGGTGGAAATGAATCCGAAGGATTTGCTTTTCTGCCTCTGGTTAGTGCCCAACGCTGTCGCTTATGCCTCGTCGTCTGTGTTGGTGCTTGTGAAACGGACCCAAACCTTTGCCGTCACCTGCCTGTGTGTGTGCGTGTGTGTGCGCGTGTGTGTGTGTCGTGCAGTCGGAGCTGAGCTGCATGGAGGGGGGCTGCCCCTGCTCCTACCCAGCCTGCGAGCTGGAGAAAGTCCTGCCAGAGAACATACTGTGTAAATACTATGAGAGGCAGGCGGAGGAGGCCGTCGCCGCCACCTGCGCTGACGAACTTGTGCGGTAAGTGTGTGTGTGTGCGTGTGCGTGTTGGCCTCCCGTTAACGTGGAGAGATCGTTTTTATAGACGAACCGAGTTAACATAATCAGCAGGATGTGTTGCAGCAGAAATACTTTACAACCTGCTTCCACCTGGGGGTTTAATGCACTTTGAAGGCGCTCTGGACTTGTCGGGGACCTGAAGTCACGCCTCTGTGTTTCCTCACAGCTGGATTCTTTTGCCTGGGCTGTCTCTGACAGAGCTCTGGTTTACGTTGCTCTTTAATCCTCCTTCCTCTCTGACTGTTTCAGGTGTCCGTTCTGCAATTTCCCAGCGCTGCTGGACAAAGACATGTCTCTGTTTAGCTGTCCTAACCCTCGGTGTCGCAAAGTAAGTCCCGGTCCGGATTCATTCAGTCCGTTCAGCGCTTTTTTTGTTCGGGTTCTGGGAATTCAATCGTTACTAATTCAGTTCAAGATGAAAGTCGGCGCGATAGGAAAGATTGATGAAATGGTCCCATCTGGCGAGGTCGCCACCTCCGTCTCCGTCTCTGGACCTCCTCCCTCTGTCTGAGGAATGCAGGGGGAGAGGCGTCGTTTTGGGTCACATGGATTCCAGTCTAAATCTCCATGATTCAGAGGCGCACGCACACACACACACACACACACACACCTACAATCACGCTCTCGCTCTCGCCACATGAACAGAAAGCCTCCCGTCTCCCTGTTGATTCTACTTCTTTGTGTCTTTGTTTTTTTCACTCACACTTACTTCTGCCTCACAACCCTAACTCAAATTACACACACTACTGCAGTCATTCCCACAAGTGTGTGTGTGTGTGTGTGAGGGGGGGGGGGTTCTGTAAACACAAGGGTCTTATTAAATGTGTGTATAAGGCGTCCAGTAACTGTGACTTAACGATGGGAGAATGTTAGGAAGACATTAATCACCGTTATCAATCTAAAATGGCAAAAATAATGCTGTCATTCTGGTCAGTGACCAGCAGGTGGAGCCACGTGTCCACGGTTCCTGCCCTACAGCTCAGTGGCGTCTCATTTATTTCCCCTACACAACCAAAGATGTCCCAGTTTGACTTTGTGAAAAACACAACTTGTTTCTTCTTAAATGTGTGTGTTGCTTCCCCCCCCCCCCCCCCCCCCCAGCAGCTGTCGTAAGAATATGGTTATTACATACACTAGCTTCACTGTGTGTTTTTTTATTATCTTCTGCTGGCCCCCCGTCACCCCGCTCAGCCTACCAGCCGGGAGGGGCTTCATTATGTAACTGACACACTTCCAAAAGCCCCCCCCCCCACCCTGCCTTTTCCCACAGCTCTGCCTGATTGGCTGGCGGTAACTTTCCGCGCTCCTCGTGCTGGTTTCTTACTGGCTGGACACAACTTACTCCACTGTTTCAAATTCTCACTTTCTATCCCCCCCTTTGGCTGTGTCTGACCCCCCCCCCCCCCCCCCCCCCCCCCCCCCACCCCACATACACACACACACACTAATATGTTCCACATGTGGTTATGAGGACGTTTGGGACAGCCTGTCCCCCGCTCTGTTTGAGATTACTTCACGAAGACAGAGAAATGTAAGACGCATAGCTCTCACCGCGGGAACGGGAACGGGAACGGGGTCTGAGCACCGTTCTCCAAAAGCAGCCTCGTGTATCTCAGAGGATCGAGATGTAAAGTATGTCAGGATCTCTCCCCTTCCTTCCTGCCCTGCTCCGCAGTGAAAACCACATCCCCCGAGGGAGGTAGAGGAGTGTACAGCTCGTAAACGGGACCCGGACCCTGTTACTCCCCCTCTCTTCCAGGTCCGTAGGTTACCACTAGGGGGCGGTCTTTCACCAGTCTGTCCCTGCTCGCTGCTCTTTGTGCAAAGCGGGCCTTTTCTTGACACCCCTGTCCAGTTCTGAACCTCTCTGCTGACCCAGAGCCCCCGCCCCCCCCCCCCCGCAAACCTGCATTTAATGAAACGTGTCACCCGGAGAGCGTTTCCTCATTCTGCTTGTCACACACGCCGCGCTTCTCTCCGGCGAATCACAAACGGCGCCAGCGTGTGGACGCAGCTGTCTGCCTAAAGAAAAAAAGTCTCTTCCTGCATCTGAAGCGAATGAATGAAGTTTTCCATCCACACTGATGTGAATGCCAATGAATGATGTGAATTCTCCAAGGCACGCACGCACGCACACACACAGCTGTATCTGCAGGATGTGTAGAGCTAGCCGGATGCTTTGTGTATTGCTCGTCAATATTACATGAGCTGCCTCAAGTATCCATGATGCTAAGGGTTAGCAGAGGGTTAGCAGAGGAGGCCGTGTAGCGACGGCGTCGGCTCGGAGCATCCTTCAGCTCGCATGTCGGAGGAGGCTGGAGGTTGAAGGAATGCAGTTGCTGTTTCTAGGCAACCAAGCTGCAGCCTCTCGCACTCGCACGTCAGCGAGGCGAGCCACACCTAGCCGTGTCTGCGGCGGCGGCGCCGGCGGCATGCAGAGCAGACGCTGCGGAAGAACAGAGTAACTGGAATAACCGAGAGGCGGAATAACGGATGAATAAGGAAGTGTGAAACATGAGATATCATTGAGGGTTCTGAGGAGTGTTCTCTCTCTTTAGCGTGTGTCTGATTCCTTTGTTGCGTTTGTCTGCAGGAGAGCTGCAGAAAGTGTCACGTCCAGTGGAAGCCGCACGCGGGGAAGACGTGTGAGCAGGTCCTGGAGAGGGACGAGATCCGCATGCGGGTGCTCTTGTAAGTGGTCTCGGCAATAAACACCAGGGAGACCAGTTCTCCAGTGTTTGTCCCCCCTCGTGAACGTTTTAGCCTGGAGGAGGGTGTTTCCGTTTCTCCTCCTCCCCTGGCTCGGTATCTCGGACAGCACCGCAGGAAGTGGAAAGGCCGGCTGCGTCCTGTGAAGCTTCGTGGATAGGAAGCGCTTCCTGTTGTGAGCCGTTCACAGATGTTCTTACTTCCTGGTGCTGAGGGGAACAGGAAAAGGGGTCTGATGGAAAAACATCAGCGCAGCCCTGATGATTCTAACAGAACAAAAAAGAAAAGAGAACCCAGAACGCGAATATCTCCAGAATCTTTGTAGTCAGTTTGACCCTGTGTGTGACCCTGAAACAAACCCCTGAGGGACGCCTCTAATCGTAATAACATGAGCCTGAGCTGCAGACGCTG